>NC_056725.1:1308048342-1308193595 GCF_019279795.1 Protopterus annectens
AATTTACAACTTCAGCGGAGGACTACAGAAGAAGCTCAAGATCTGCAAATATTTTCACTTTCCACTGGATATAAATTCCTATGAAACTGACACCTCTTACTTATGGCCACTGTCACACATGCATCTCCTCTATAAAAGGCAGAAACCATGTGCCCCATCCCTCACCCCCACAGCCTCATTAAATTGCACACAACTAAGGTTGCTGGACAGAGTTAGAATGGGATACATCAGATGACATGAAGCTCCTTCAACCATTACAGAGACATGACAAATCCCTTCCTCAAGCAGCAAGGCAACACCGCTCAATACTTTAGACTGGTTCAGCTGTAGGAAAGATAGGGTCCACTTGGAGATGGGTGTTACATCATCATTCTTGACTCAGGTGGCATGGACCTGACAGCAGGACAACATACAGTGGTGTGAAATTGCTCTACAACCAAAGACGCTTCAAATTCACTACAGCACTCAACTTCACTGTGCAAACAGCACCATGAAGAGCACAGTGACTTCAAGTCCCAGATGCTGTATAAGAGACTAGACTTGGATCCTGCAATGCATCAACAGAGGCTGACAAAATGCAAAACTTCTTAAGCTCTCTCGCAAAGAAGAAACAGCAAGGCACTGGAAAGTATCCAGCCATACACCTGCAAAGGCTTTCACTGAGAATGAGGCAGACATGACTTCAACAAATTGTATGCCACCCCATGTCTGCAACAACAGAATCATTCACTGCACAGACAATGTCGGGGAGTCTTTTAAGGGGGCTAAAAACAGTCAATCTGAACAGGAAAAATACTGAGCTCCTCCCCCTGCTGGATTCTAGCCATCACATACAGTACCATGGCAAACACTCAAGGCACACATGAAAACACAAAAGGAAACATTCATGTCTTGACAGTACCCTCCACCTCAGGCCACACCAGTTAATCCCACAATAAATTTGTAGATACCCATCTACTTTATGTTCAACCCGCTCATGCCTACAGTGATGCTTTTGTACATCCTTGGTTAACACTTGCAGCACCACTGTAATCAAACCATTTTAGTGTTCTACTATCTTGAATTAATATGCAGATGACTACCATCATATGCTCTATCACTCAAGCTGTCATCTCCATTGAAACCTGACTTACAACAGCACAACTCTTACTCAACCCCCAAAAACCAAACTCCTCTTTACCCCAAAAACTCATACCCCTAACAAAGTATCCTTCAAAATCTTTTCATCACGACACTGAATTCGAATTAGTCCACCATACCAAACTAGTAGGAGTCGTAACAGATTATTTTAAATCTGACCTCCACATCCAAATATCAAGAAAACCCATCAAAACTAGGCAAGCTATACAGAAAAAAGTTATGTATTCACAATAACGTTCCCTGTGTTGTCCATCTTCGCCTTCATTCTTACAAGGATGGGTTTGGATCTGATCCTCTGATCAGACTCTGCCTCTATCCAAGCTCGAGGTATTCTACCAGCTCATGGCTAAACGTTATCCCAGCATGCACCAGGAAACCACCACAGATTTTGTTTGCCGCTAAACAAGATTTGATGCTCGTTCTAATGGTTCTGGCTAAGTATACTCTATTATAGTCTCTAATGTTAGCAATTGCTTATTTTTTTTACTATTTAACTAAAATAGCTAGTTACTGTGCTAGTCCGTTATTTCTGTTTCTTTGTGGCTTTTTTTTCCTGCTGTTGCCTGTTTGCCTTCCGTCTAGGCCTTGTTGTCACTCTCGCAGCTTCTACCTTAAGAGTTTAAATAGCCCATTTAAGTTAGAGGGCTTTTATTCCTCTTGTTTTTTCTCTTCCAGGAACCTTGCTAAAGACAGTTGTTTAAGTTAGAGAACTGTTTTCTCCTTGGCCCATTTAAGTTAGAACCAGAACCCATCCTAGTAAGAATGAAGGTGAGCTAGGACAACACAATCATTTTCTTAGCGCGCACAAATTTTCTCCAACCAAAACCTACCTTCTGCCCCACCTACTCTATAGAGCACCAATTCTAACCAATTTACAATCATCCACAAAAAAAACGTACTTGAAAGTTGCTACAACAAAATTGCCAAATTTTCAACTAATTCATCCTCCTTTACCAAACACTGCAAAGCTCTGCATACCCTTAGCTGGCTGGAACTTCCCCACTACCTCTCCTACATTCAAATTATAACAATACATAAAATCATACAAAAACCATGAGCCTGACCAGCTCTTACCCCTTTAATCAACATGTATTTTCCAAAAAGAAATCAGACTGGAAGACAGGCAACTTCTTACCATAAATAATCTGAATAAATCCCCTGGACAAGGCCTATACTCGTACTCGGTAGCAAAAAGAAAATGCAACTCTTTACCTCTAACCACCAGAACCATTTCTAACCTACCCACCTTTAAATGTTGCCTAAAAGAATACCTAAAAAAATCTTCGACGTGTTCCTGTGCCAGTCCTGGCTGAACTTGCACACTATACTTCACTCACCCCCTTCAACATAGATCACACCCGCAATCCTCTCCAGCCTCTTACTTCACTCCTTTTTGTTTTCCCCACTACCTTACCTTATTTAATTCATCTCTGCAGACATTTCCCTCTACTGCTTTCCTCCCTCCTCACCTAAACTACCTGAAGACACCCTACCCTGGACTCGTCTTATAATCTTCTCTCAAACCTTCTTCCTTCTATAACCATAAGAACAAAAAATCTCTCATACTAAGACATCACTTAAATTTCAGCTCAATGTCTCTAACCATGTAATCTCAGATACCTCTTTAAATATAAGAACGGTCTCAGATTTCATTTATCATATACTAATCTACGTAACAAATAATATGACTATTGAATGCTCCCTCACATCCTCTTCAAATCGTTATTGTTTTTCATTGCACTCTGAAACAAGCATTCTATGTTTTTCTCATTACATTTTTGTCACTCTTGTTTTGTAGCCTAACAGGATTGTCATTTAAAATATTTGTACTTGCCGTTTTATAATGTAACATGACACTTTGTGATTGAAAATTTATGTGCTTGATTTTTGAAATATTGTGGTTGTGTAGCTTTTCTCCCTGGGCCTCTGCTGAAAATGGGCACATTCTGGCCCAGTCGGACTTTCCCAGTAAACAAATGTCAAATAAATAAAATTCCACAGTGAGCTCAAATTTAAGTGCAATTTGAACTGTCTGGAAAGTGCTTACACATGCAGTCACTGAAGTCTACATTTGCTCATGTGTAAAATAAAAACACTGTGCTCCTAAATAAAAAAAAATAAAATTTAATTTTATGGGCGTGTACTGCAGTGTGCTAAAAGCACATTCAGTACAGCCATCTTTTGTGGCTGCATGTACTGTTCCTGTCTTCAGGAGAATATCAATACATCCCATAACATTAACATCATTGTACTGTGAAACATTTCCTGGTTTATTTCTAATTTAATAATTTATTTTCAATTTACATAAACTTGTCCACTTTCCAACGGCTTACTTACTTGACACAAACAGGTTTGACAACCCAACTGGTTTCTGTAACAATGTCAGACACCCTGGTACAGTAACCAATCAGGTTGTCAGACATCTGCCATTTAATCTCCTGTTCCAAAAACTGTTGAGCAGTGCTGGTGGGGGTCTGTTTGGATACAGAGCACTACACTACAACCATGGTAGATTATATTGGCTCCAATGCTCCATGTCCCATATTGTAGCCATTCAATGTTTCTCTCTTTTATAATGTGCATTACCTTTTTTTGAATGTTGGGATATATTTTGCCCCTGCTTATAGGTTGTGTGGCTTCCTCAATTATATCACTGAGGAGTACCTTCATTTAGTAATGCTAGGCCTTGCCATCTTCTTTTGAACTACTCTGCAAGTTTGTTTTGCTACAAAACCTCTAAGTGTAAGCCAATTTCTGCACAGCACTTGCAACTCCGAAACTTGGTGTAGAGTTCCTTGAAATGTAAAACAAAAAACACACGCCACAGTAAGGAAAGCGTTTATTTATACTTCACAGCTTTCATTATGCAAACAAAGTTGTTCAAAGAAAGTGCTAACCCCCCCCCCCCCAAGTGTCCCATGCTGTTTTTGTTTTACTCTACTTGCCTTTTACTTCCTGTTAAATGCAGAAAGACTTTTTCCTAATGCTCACTTGTGTCTCTGGTAACAGATCACAGTGACTACCTGACTTATTGACGTGCCTGATTTAGAAGCATTTTCTCTCTCTGTTTGGGCTCCTTCACTAAATACTGGCAGGACATCAGCATCATCTATGTGCAGCGGTAGCAGGTTGCACTGACCCCAGAAGTGATCTTATCTTTGTGGGTTTTTTTTTTTCTCTCGCTCCAAATTATTACTGGAATTCCAGGCAGACAGTAGAAATCAGTTGCCAGAGCTACTCAGTTTTGGTGCTTTCGAAGGAGCTAAAACTCCTGATCTGCAGGAAAGTTCTCTCTCTCTGCCTGTTAGGGATACCAGTTATATATATGTATGTAGTGGCATCAAATCACACTGCTCACTGAAACAATCTTTTTTATATTAATTTTTCTTATTTATTTTTCTAACTTTAATTATTGGTAGTGCAGGCAAGCAGTTTAGAGCAGTTGCTTGGAGCAGCCAACTTCAGTGCTTTCTAGGGATGCTGATGACAGATAATGCTCCTAATCTTAGTCAGTTTCTTTTACAGGCATTTCGCTAAAATCTGACTGGACACCTGGTATAACGATCATAATACATATTTGCTCAAATAAGTAATTTTTTTTGGTACATTTACTTGTTAAGCATTAACAATGGGCTGCCCCTGTGCAACTAATCTCCACGTTTCCCATACTGCTGGGACACACTACAAGATGTTAAGTGTAAAGAATTCCTACAATTTCAAAAATAGAAAAATGGTCTGGACACGCTGAAAAAGCTATAAGTAGTTTATTCCACAAAAAATACAAGCGCTTTCACATTGCCATAGTGCTGGGCTTTTTCAAGTAAATAGAAAAAACTGAAACATCAGCATAAATACTCTCTCCTTAAAAAAGGCGACAAAATTCTCTTAAAGAGATATTCCTTTCTGCCCACATATATTACTCTAAATATAACTCCACAAAATTATGACAATATATATGACACTTGACGAATACATAAAAAATATCATCCATAGTCATAAAAAGCTTTAGTAAAAAAAATGTGTTATTGTAAAAAATGTAGAATATAAATTTTTATCTAAAATTATACAATCATATGTATATTCGCTAAAGCAATTCACATACATTTCCAAGTTCCAATGTCAAAGTGCCACTATGTAAGAATAACTAATTTTTTTGCTTTTTTAATTAAATACGGCTCGAATTAAATGTGGTCATTAAGCCCTGGGTAGTTGGCTGCATTCAATTTAATTTGCCAATGTATTTACCTGCAACACAACCAATTTTCCCAGTCTCCTCCACTAGGGTCGGCTACCACTTTTTCAATAATTCCAAACATAAACCCTTCATGTGTTGTTTCAACATGTAGGTGCCTGTAAAGTGCATTGTTTATGTTTTTCTTTTTTATAAGTGTGCTCATATATTCTCTTACTTAATGCCCTTTCAGATTTTCCCACATAGAAACTAGGGCAGTCCCTACAAATGGCTAAATAAACAATGCCCCTAGTCTGACAACTGCCTTTCCCAAAGGTTATTATGCTCTTCATTTTATTTTTCAAAATGATTTGTTCTTTATCAATAATGTAGCTACAGTAAGAACACCTACCTCATTTCTTGGTCCCTGTCCCCATTTCTTTTACCACTACCTTTTTATTCCTCTCAAGCATTTTCTTCAGATTCACCAGTCTTGTACACATAACGGGGTGAATTACCCACCCTATCTACAATATCTTGATTGTATCCAAGCATCTTCCAGTTTGACTCTACAAACCTTTTAGCTTCCTTAGAAAACTATTATACTGAATTACCAATGCTCTCCCGTAATTATTTTCTACATCATTTTTAGTCTTTGAGTTATGTTGAGTGTTACCTAATAAAGGGACATATTTTACACCCCATCCCTTAATGATTTCCAACGCTGTTTCAGCTATTAAGTTATCTGGATTGCCTCTACCCCAGAAAACTCTGAAATTAATTCAATTTCAGATAAGAAGTCATATATCCAAGGTCATTCTGGCCGCCCTGACCATCTGACCTTTTAATATACTTTTTTTGCTTCCAGGGGTGTGCACTCGTGTATGGAATATGAGTTACTAAAAGTATCTTTGCGATGTATTTTAGATTTTAACTTTCCCTCGTATTTCTCCATCCTAACATCCAAATAATCCATTTTGTTAGGATCCATTTTATAAGTGAACCTAAAAAAATCTGTAGTTGAATTTAAATGCGTTATCAAAGGGACCACTAGTTCCTCAGGACCTTCCCAGATAAAAATATCATCCAAAAAACGCCTGTATAATTTGATGCATTTCCAATAATCAGAACCAAAAATAACTAATTTCCCATTTGAGTAGAACCAGATTGGCATATATGGGGGCACATGCTGCCCCCATAGCTACACCTTTGATCTGTTTAAAGATCTCCCCTTCAAAATATATAAAATTATGTTCCAATACTATCCTCATAAGTTCCACTAAGACATCTACATCAACCCTACAAGTGGACTGTTTCTCACTTAATAGCTCCAGAAACATGTCTAAATCTTCTTCTACTGGAATACTTGAAAAAAGGTAGACAACGTCGATGGTCAAAAAACAATTTTCACCATTGAATGTTATAGGTGTCAAACTATTCAGGAAATCCCAATAATCTTTCAATAGATGCTCATAATCATTTATTAAATGTTTTAAAGAATAATTAGCTATGGGGTATGTTTTTGATTCCTCACCAGCAACAATAGGTCTATAAGGGGGATCTACAGTTCTCTTGTGAATTTTGGGGATACCAAAAAAGGATGCTATCCTAGGTTTCTTGTTCTGCAAAATTCCCCCCACCTTTAGATCTAATCTATTTTCCAGTATCAATTTCTCAATAATTATATCAATTTTCCTGTAGAAAATATTTATTTCATTGATAGACACTGGCGCATAAGTAGTGTTGTCGTACAGCATCTCTAATATTTTACTTGAGTAGTCTAAGGCGTTCACAAGCACAATTCCTCCCCCTTTGTCTGGTTTCATAATTCGAATTTCTTTGTCCCTGCACAATTCATCTAGTATTTCTTTTTCTCTTGAGGTTAAATTGGGTGTGTAACCATATTTTTCTTACTTTTTTATCCATACTAAGTGTGTAGATATCAGAGGTGCACACTGCTTCAAAGACCTGTAGGGCAGGGTGCAAAGGTGGATTATAGGTACTTGCCTGTCTCAAATTCTCGTCCCCAATTGTGTGCTGCTGTTCAAATATAAGAGAAAGATTAATTTTTCTAACAAAAAGTTTTAATTCTAATACAACATCAGTTACATCACTCTGACATCTAAACCCCTAGTAGGGACAAATGTAAAACCTTTAATAAACAAATGAAAATGTTCTGGTTTAATTTCAATCCTACTGAGTTTAAATATCTTAAAACCCTTATAAGATAAAGTTACCCCATCCTCAACAAATGTTATATCCTCCCTTTCTTTTTGATTTTTCCTAGATTCCTTCCTTTTCCCTTTCCTGTACAAAAATCCTGTTCATTACTTTCTTCATCACCCCCCCCCCCCCCAAGGGGACTATAAGGTCCAAACCTGTATTTGGGTCTAAAGGGTTTGGGGTCCTAACCTCTGGGCCTGAACTATTGATATTACCCTCTATAGGGTTGTGCATGTTGTTGTCCTCTTCCAGAACTTCATTAACAGTTTCCGCACTAGGGTTGTTGTCAGTACCTCTAATCTCATTCACATTTACTTGTTCAATAATGTTCCTACTTCTAAAAAGCCTACCCTTGAATAAGTAAGCTTTATCGTCTCTATATTTTTTAAAAATCTCTAAACAACTTATTTTGCTTACGGTTACGAATATCTTCACACTTCCTATCTACTCTTACAAAACAATATTCATACACATCACTGTAATGCTCGAACAGCAAATCTTGTTTAATAGCTTGATTTAGTTTCTCAGCATCCTTCAAAGGAAATTCTACCTTCTGTTTTGAGTATTTCAACATCAAAGTTAACATTTTGACCCCACATTCATCAAAAATCTCATTAAATGCTTTTATCATGTCATTATCATATGAAAAACCATCTGGGTATTTACAAACCCTCAATCCCTGTGGTAATACATGCTTATTCAAACATTCCTCAGGTATAAAATGTCCAAGTTCACACTTTATTTTTAAAAAGTTTATTTTCTAAGTCTCTAATTCCACCCTTTAAGGAGCTCATAATCACCGATGGTTTATGGCCGTTTGTACCACAACCCAAATCACTTTTCTCTGAAAACAAGTCATTTTTGCCTTTGAAAGCATGGACCCATTCATTTAACGTGTATCTGTTGGGTCCGTTAGGCAAAATACCAGGCTCCACTCGAGCTGCGGAATTTGGAGGGATAAAAATTAGTAACAGTACCCGAGTTTAACAGTCCATTCCTGCGTTGACTAGAGGGGTCCGCCACTCCATTAACCTCCTCATGGTGAGGACACAATAGTCCTTCGGTTGAGTTCTCCATTCGATGAAACTCAGGCTTCGCCCCTAATTTCACCACCTCTGTTTGTACCAGAAAACGACAGACTCCATCCTCCATTCTGTCAAGACAAGACGAACTCGCGCAGTGTACAATCCTACAATCTACTAGGTTATATACAGAGAATGACAGGCAGTGTACATATGCAAAGAATATGCTTAAAGTAGTGAAATAAGCAAAAATTAAGGAAATGAAAAAATATTTATGGGAACATATTACACTTTTTTTGAGACAAATGGATGAAATTGGTGGATAGGATTTAAGAAACAGAAATGTATATATGTTAGTAGAAAAATAACGGATCAAGGAAAGAAAGAATAGAGAATAAATGCTGGTGGGAGAATCTGACGAGTTGCAGCAGACGAGTTCAAATAGTAAAGCTAGGGAATTGTATGAACTCCGTAAAGAAGTGGGAGACACATTAAGTAAGCATATAATTTTTTTTATGAAAATGTAAACAGTGTGGTTGCAAAAATAGGAAATGTAAAATTACATAAATAAGCATGAAATATGTATACTGAAAAAGTATAAAATAAATTGAAAAGTTAAGACACACATTTGGTTAAAAGAGCTGCAAAAAGAAATAGTGTTTGTTAGGTTCACATGTGCATACTAGGCCAACAGACCTGGAGCCTTTACAAGCCTAGCCCATAGAAGTGCCCTGGTATCGTGGTGCCCAACATTAGTTCCCAGTGCCTCTATCAAGTAGAGCTACTGGAGTGATCCCCGGGGTGAACTGTATTTCCCATCCACACATCCAGATTTCTCTTGAAGAGGGCCAGTTAAGTGCTCTGCTTGACATGTAAGGGAAGTGTACTCCAAAGCATGGGCAGTCTCTAGATTATTACCTGTCCCTCCAGCATGTTCTGTTGATTGTGGTAATGAGGTTGAGGTCTCTGGAGCATGTGGCGCGAAGGAGAATTGGGATTTCTTTAGATGTAGCATTTCTAACCGAGCTGGGTCAGACTTGGCTTTGTAAGTCAAGCAGATTGATAAAGTAAGGGAACCAGAAGAGAATAGTTCAACCAGGAGTCATAGCATTTGGTGTTCCTCTTATAAAGGAATGAAAACAAAAGAAAAGTAATGTTTTGTACAGGTTCTGAATGAATTGTTAGAATATGACAAAGGAAGAAAGAATACCAGTAAAAAGATGTGCTAATATAATGCATGATTAAAAAAATTTCAAGTAAACCATAAGGCAGGCAGGTAGAAACAGCTTTGGAGAAGACAATGAACACCAAGCAGAATGGAGAAGATGAAGAGTCCAGTGGATGACCCACACAGTACGCATCAGTAGGGGTTTAGCACTGTAAAACTCCAGGGTAGACAAGGATGTGAGGTACACAGGAGATTGAGGGAGCTGCAGTGAAGGATAAAGAATCAGATAAGGTGGCTGGTTGGCAATTTGGACAGAATGAGGTACAAAGAAGCTGAGAAGGAAAGTGTAAGAGAAAGGTGTTTGTTAATGATGTATGCTGGAGATATGGCTACCACGTCAATATTGCACTTTTCTGCATGTAATTTGAGTCCATTTTTGTACACCAAGTATTTGAGTGAAAGTTCTTAATGAAGGACTTTAGTATCAGAAGGGGCTTGAAAATGAGTAAAAGTTTAATGGGTGGACGACCCGGTGCTGGCTCGAGCCAAGCTCCTGCCAAATACCCAGGAACAAGCTGAGCCACTTCACTTCTTATTTTTTTCCTTTTCTGTTATTTTCAATAGTGCCCGTTTCACCCCTGACCAGCAAGCTGTAGAACTTCCTGTTCTGGCCAGTTGCATCAGGCAAGTTCTGTGACTAGCTGAGACTAAACTGGACGAAGTACTACAGATGCATCACTTTCAGGAAACGTGTTTTTTTTTTTTTTTTTTTCCCAAAATGAATAAAATAAATACATGCAAACATACATACAATGCAGCACAGCTTTAAAACGGAGAGATAGTGAAGTGCTCATTTGTTACCAATCTCTTGCAACTACTATCGTTTTACAGAAACTTGTGGTTTGCCTTTGTGTTGCATTTGCAGAAAGATGATGAACTGAGCCCTCCCACTTCCCCTGGGATTGGAAGTGTTGAAAGTGAGTGCCCCAGGCTGTCCCTGAGGCATGTGTGGTTACAGCTGACCCTGGGGAGTGAATCTGAATAGAAGACCCTGCTTTGCGCGCAAACCTGTTCCCACCATGCAAATTCAAACTTCTCTGAGACAAAGGATCAACTGTATCTCAGTATCTAGGGACAGAGTACTGACACTATACATTTTTTGAGGTACCATTGCAGTTTCCTCATGCGCAGCCTGGCCAGGGGAACCATGAAGATGCAATATGCCATGTATGCCAGTGCTTGGAGAAACTCTCTTGCTGAGATGGATTGTTTCTGCTGGATTCTTTAAAAGTAGTGGATTAGAAGAGAGACCTTGCCTGGAGAAGGAAGGCTTTTTGAAGTGAAAAGTGCAGGAATGCTCCCAGGAAGCCTATCCTATTGGTAGGAACAGTGTTGGATTTTTGCAGATTTACCGTAAAGCCCAGGGAGGATGAGGTCTTGGGTAATATCTTCAGATCCTTGTGAAGCTTTGATAGATTTATGGACTGAATCAGGCAATCGTCTAGGTAGGGGAAGATTTGGAGCCTCTGGTCTTGCAAACAGGCAACTGCAGGGGCTAAAGCACCTGGTGAAAACCCTTGGAGCAGTAGACAAACCAAAGGGCAGTATTGAAAATTGGCAGTGACTGGAACCTCAAAGCATAAAAACACCGCCAGCAGCAGGAAGTCTTAAAAGAACGACTATTTATACAAAACTGTAGAAACACTGATTGAGTGCTTTCATCCCCTAAAACCATTCAATTAATTTAGATCATTGTCAAAAAAAAAACACACCTCACTGGAAACAAGTAAAATCTTCAAGAAAACCACAGGTAACGTTGCCAGGTAGTTCAAAGGTTTAATCAACGTATTGCACAATCCACAGTGCACAGTAAGTGCTTTCATCCATAAGGACTTCCTCAGACTGAACAATGTGATTAAAACACAGCAGCTTAAAACCTTCACTAAGAAGACACATGACTTTTAATGATGATGTAACTTCCTCCTTTTGAGATAAGCTACAAAATCAGATCCATCATTTAACCCAGGTGGATAGCATGTATTTAGCTTTACTTGCCATACATATTATTTCCACCCGAGCTCCTCCTCAGCATCAAATTTATTATTCATATTAGTCACTTCATCTGAAACAATGAATTTCAAATCAACTTTACATGCTAGACTATTTTTATAAAACTTACCAAATGCAATTTTTTCATGTTTTGTAACAGCATATTTATGCTCATATATTCGCCTATTCAATTCTCTTGTACGTCCTACATAAAATGAATTGCAGGACAAAGTGCTAAATAAACAAATTTGGATTTGCAACTATATCTTCCTTGTATTTTAATTAAATACCCACCCACTGTTAATTATTTACTGTCTGTCATTACAAAAGTTGCACACATTGCAATTTAAACATTTGTACATACCTGAATTTGCAACCCTATTATTAAAATGGCGGGGGGGTTCAATTTTGCTTGAAACATTTTTAAAACTTCTTCCTTTTTTCTGTAGAAATGCTGGTCTTTCTCCCATGACCCTGGAAATCTGTACATCTGACTAAATTTCCAATTATTAGTAATCATATTGTTAATAGATGAAGTATCTACACTATTCTCTATCTGCATAGACTTACTAAAATCACCCTGAAATCGAATCTACAGTCATCATTTGACTTCTCATCAACTGGCTCTCTAAGGGCTTCTGCCACTACACTTTCTTGATATCCTCTAGTAACAAATTTGTCGCATAAGACCTCACTTTCCCTTCTAAAATCACTTTCCTTATCTGTTAATATATCTACTCTTTTGAGCGGACTCTTATTATTCTGTCTTTCTCTGATGTAAACTATCATAATGCAGGTAGGCATTTTGTACTTTTTTCTTAAAAATAGAAGTACATAAACCTTCAGCTTCCTTATAAATAATTAAATCAAAAAAATTATTATATTTATCGTACACTGATGTGAATTTCGTACACTGACGTGAATTTCAAATATGAACATACTTCATTTAAATACTTTAAAAATTAATTAATGCCTTCACCTCTCCAAATGAAAACATCGTCGATAAAACGTTTATAAAACTTATTTTTCATAAAAATACTAATAAATATGAATTCTTTCCCATCCTTGCATAAAGATGTTTGCATAACTAAGGGCCATGGCTGCACCCATGGCTACACCATTAGTTTGCTTATATATCCTTCCACTGAATTCAAAAAAATTACAGCTAAAAATCAAATCAAGCATTTGCATTATAAAACTAACCATTCCTTGAGAAAAAGTTTATTAGCCTTCATAAGTTCAAATCTAACTGTCTCCATTCCCACATCATTGGGAATGATGGTATACAACGACTTAATATCAAGGGTAACAAGATAATCTTCACTTATTTTCAGATTCTTGATCTTTTTTAAAATCAAATGAATCCTTGATATAAGCCTTATTTTCTACCACAGTAGGCTGCAAATATTTGTCTACACAGATGGGCATTGCTTCAGTTTTACTTCCAATACTTGTAACTATTGGACGCATGAGCGGATTATCTTAAACTGTGTATTTTTGGCTGACCAAATACGTAGCTTATTTCTGGAGCCTCTGCAACTAAAAAACGCCTAATTTCCTCTGTAATGCGCCCAGTCAAAAAACATTCTACAATTTGGCCATCTATGAACATATAATCTTTATTTCCTTAAGATACCTTTTTATAAAAAGGCCTTTCTATCTAAAATAAATAATGCACTGCCCTTATCTGCCTTAGTGACTAGAATTTCATCATTAAGTAGATTAAGCAGCTCTTTTTGCTTAACACAAATTAAAATACTTAAATTCAGATTTATTTTCCAACAATTTGTTGTTCACATAACATTTGAAACTGTTCCAACTCTTTCCTTAAGGGAAGATTATAAATACTCTGTTTTACAAAACATGCATGTTCATTACATTTGTTAAGAAATAATAACTTAAAATTCAACTTCCTTACATAATCTCTCAGTGCATTTATATTATTAAATTTGTCAGCCCTCATAGAAGCAACAAAATTCCATCCTTTCTTTAATACATGGCAAAGTTCTTCATTGAGAAACATACTCGACAGATTTACTATAACAAAAGCAGCATCATATGTACCTTTTTCTCAGCGTTTGATGAATTTCTTATATCGCACTGAGCGTTTTTGTGCGGTACTGATGCGACTTCTGCCCAAGTTCTGTTGTCCTTTCCATTGCACTGGTACACCCTCACAAGCTGGCTGATGTTGCCTCTCTGAAAACCCTTAGCATTTTCAGAAGTGTTTTTGTCTCTGTAGTTTTTGTTTGCAGTCACTACTTCTCGAAGTACCAGCACTATCATTTCTATGAGCTAATCTTTGAGATTTCCTAAGGCCGTTATCACCTGCTTGTATCACTTCCATTTCAGTTCGTTTGGCTGTTGCTGATGTCACAGATGATGTACTAGCTCCTCCCTCTACCTCTAACTGCTTAGTTTCATCAGCACCTTCATAATCAGCTTCATCTCTCAGATACTTGCTGATTTTACGTTTTTTCAACACCATTTTCCTTTTGCAATTTATTTTGAATAACTGTCAACTTAGATTCAAAATTCTCTTTCAGCTTACAAAAGACTGACCTGATTTTATTGAGCTCATCCATTTTACTTTATTTAGGACTAATAACATCTCAACATACTGCAGTCCAGTTCTTTGATTTAATTCTTCCCATTTGCTTAAAAACTCTGAAGGGTACTCTTTGCCAGCTGGCATCACAGAAACCCTCAACCCTTAGGCACTCTCTGCGATTTTAAGCAGCAGTCGAAGTAGACATTGTCCAATTGCAGTCTTTTTAAATTTTAGCATATCTTTCTCGAGCTGCCCAAACATCTCAAAATAAATTAACCTTCGCGCTGTTTGAACATTGTTACTGATATAACACCTCATTTTAAATGCACAATGGAGAATAAATACACTTCTACCTACACCTAATTATCCTAAAACTGTCTTTCTGCGGAGAATAGGTTTAATGGAGATCATTTCATTCAACCCTGGAAAATAATTTGCTTGTAATTTTATCTGCCATTTAACCTCCCTCTCTTATATACAACTTCTAAAATCACAGCCCTAGGATTAGGTGTAACCCATTCTAAAATTCCAAACGAAAAACCTAAATATTCTACACAAGTGTTGGAATGTTTATAAAGTGCATTATTATTATCACATGTAGAAATCTGATATAAATGTTCAAATACCCTGTCCCTTAACCATCTCTGTTTTCCCTACATAAAAACTGGGACAGGATTTACACATGGCCAGGTGTATCACACCAGTTGTCTGACAGTTACACTTTGCAAAACACGTATAAGATAATTATGTTAAAATTTTGTCATGTGAACACGTCCCACATCTTGACGTGCCATATTTCGATACATTCTTACTTTTTGGAACTCCAAAGTATTTCTTAAGATTTACTCCTGCCTTAAAAACAAAGGTGGGCTTAGAGCCAACCACAGACAAAGTAGGATTATTTCTTAAAATGGCCCAGTTGTCTTCCACAACTTTCCTAACTTCATATGCCTTACCCTAAAAGGGTATGACCATAGCTCTCAATCTTTGTCCTTATCACATTCTTGCTCAACTGTCACATCCCTTTCTATGGATGGAATACCCCAAAGGGGTTTGTATTTATTACCCCATTCTTTTTGCACATGTTCCATATTATCATGAACAAGCTTACTTGGATACCCTCTTTCAAAAAACATGTCAGCCACTTTAAGTCACTATCTAAATTTTCTACGCTAGATGTCATCTGGGCAACCCTAACTAGTTGCCCTTTTACTAAACTCTTCTTTTGATGGGGGGGGGGTGGCTACTAGTGTATTCCAAATATGAATTGCTGAAAGTGGGTTTCCTAAACACATTAGATTTAAATCCATTATCAACCTTCTGAATGAATGTGTCTAAATAATTGATGCCACTACCATTTCTTGCAAAAGTAAATCTCAAAAAACTGGTAGTTCCATTCAAGTAATCAATAAAATTCCTGAACCATCCCTTCTGTACCATTCCAAAGGATAACAAATATCATCCAAAAAGCGTATGTACAGTTTTACATGTTGAAAGAACTCGCGTTTGAACACCCTGTTATTCTCCTACTCTAAAAGGACCAAACTGGCATAAATGGGAGCACAAGATGCACCCACAGCCACACCTTTGTCTTGTTTGAAGTATTCCCCATAAAAAAATATGCAATTATGATCCAAAACAATTGCCATAAAATCCATAACTAAATTAACTTTATCATTGGAAAATTAGCGTTTCTACGAACACGGTCAGCAAACAACTCCATCCCTTCCTGTCTAGGAACTGAAGTAAATAAATCAACTATGTCAATAGTTACAAAAAGGATATTTTTGTCCCACAAGGAGTCTGTGATTCTCCCCAGGAAATCCCATGAATCCCCAAGTAAATGCTGGGCATTATTAACTACATGTTTAAGCCAGTCATCAATCATTATCCCAAAGGGTTATGTCCTGGAACCCTGCCCTAACACGACTGGTCTAAAGGCTAGATTTTCAAGCCCCTTATGTTCATAGGTTCATACTAGGCTATCTGCCCTAGGGCATTTATAAGCCTAGCCAGAGTGCGTTTGGCTTTCGCCACACATTTTAAATTTATTTTGCTATGCCCTTTTTCGAGGTTAGTATACTGTGCCTCTAACAGTGACACAGAAGTGATACCCGGGGTAAACATACGATCTCCCATCCACTCAAGATTCCTCTTGAAGAGAGTCAATGAGGGACTCTGCCTAACCTGGACTGGGATTTTATTCCAGAGTGAAGGGAGCCTCTGGGTTATGAATCTGTCCCTCCAGCATGTCCTATTTATTTCAGTGCTGAGGTTCAAGTCTCTAGAGCGTGTGGCTCGATGGGATTAGGATTTTCTGAGGTGCAGCATGTCCATTAATTCCGGGTTGGACATGGCTTTATACGTCAGGCACAGATTGCCTCTGAGCAGGCGGTATGCCACTGAGTAGAGCTGGAGTTTCTTTAACCGGGCAGCATATGGCATCTGTTTGAGCCATTTGATCCTCTTGGTGAGGTACTTTTAGGGTCTTTCCAGTTGCTGCAGGTGTCTGGTAAGGTACATCCCCAAAAGGGGCATTGTACTCAATTATGGGCCTGATGAGGGATGAATAAAGAGGCACGATGACCTCCCCTGATCTAGATGTGAATCCCTTCATGATTATGTGGGCTATATAAAATGTTTTTCTAACCACTTTGGCCACGTGGTTGTCAAATGAGAGATTGCTATCAACTTGGGTCCCCAGGTCCCTAATTACTTCTTCTGTACTTAATGGATTACCACCTATGTGGTAATTTGTGGGCACTTTGTTTTTGCCAAAGGGAATGACCATACACTTTTTGGCGTTTAGCTTGAGGCCATGGCTCTGGCACCAGTTGTCTGTTTCTATGAGGCCCTTTTGGGGGATGCTTGTGTCGGCTGGAAAGTTGATTATGGCGCCCAGTTTGCAGTCATGTGCGAACTTGGTCAGCCACAGTCCTTCAGTGTTGGCCTGTACCTCCGAGAAATATATACCGAACAAGAGAGGTCCCAGGACTGAGCCTTGTGGGACGCCACTTGTAACTGGTTTGAGTCTGACATGGCTCCAGCAATTCTAACCATGTGGGTTCTGTCCTTGAGCCAGTTTGCAACCCATCTAGTGATATAGGGGTTTATATTTAAGCTGGTGAGCTTATCTGTAATGCCCGAGTGGGGTATTGTATCGAAGGCTTTTGCGAGGTCCAGGTAGGCTGTGTGGACCACCTTCCCCTGGTCAATGACCTTGGTAACTGTTTCAAAGAAATCAACCAGGTTTAAGAGGCAGGATCTACCCTTAAAGCCGAACTGGGTAGGATCCAGTGTCTGTAGGTCCCCAATATCTTTATTTATGAGGTCCATGATGATCCTTTCCATAGCTTTGCAGCCCAAGCTAGTCAGGCTTATGGGGCGATAGTTTCCAGGATCCGTTGAGGCACCACCTTTGTGGAGAGAGACCACTGTTGCTGTACGCCACTCTTTGGGTACATATCCTGTAGTAAGGCTGAGATTGAACAGTAGTTTTATGTATGGGTTTAGCTCTTCTTGGAGTTCATGTAGGACGCAGCCCGGGACACCGTCTGGTCCCATTGAGGCTGTGTTTTTTGCTTTGGAGAGGGCAGCTCTTACCTGAGCATCTGAGATGTCAGGGGGGCAGCACTCTGCTGGGATAGATATTTGCCCTTTTGGTGGAGGGGGGGGCGAGAAATGTTTGCGCTGAACCTGTCAGCTAGCCATGTTGGCAATGTCTGTGGGTTCGGTGTATTTTTTGTCATTTTGGACCAATTCTGAGCATATCTGGGAATTCCCACCCAGGTTCCTAACATAACTAAAGAAAGCCTTGTGATTATCCTTAGTGTCCTGTGCAATTTTTCTCTCGAAGCTGGCCTCAGACGATTTTATGAGTGCCAGTAGTTTTTTGCTAATACTGATCAGAGATGCCTTCCCTTTTTGGGATTTTGCTCTATCATGTAGTAGCTTCCTCCTTCTGTTGTATAGTTTGTTTATGGCTGGGGTCCACCAGACAGGACGTCTGCCTTTGGAGGATTGGGTCTTGGTTTTATTTGGGATTGCATGATCCATGCATTCCTGAAGGTGTTCATAGAATGCGTTTATAAAGGATTCTGTGGTCTGGGCCGTATTTTCCACAGGCCCGGGGGCTTTGAAGGATTCCACCTTGGTTTTGAGGAGTGTAAAATTTGCTTTAGAGAAGTTTTTCACTGTGGTTTTCTGGGCAGGGGGTGGGGTCAGGATGTGAATATCCAGCGAGATTAGTTTATGGTCTGATCTTACCAGTGAGGGATATACTTCTGGTCTGGAGCACAGAGCCCCCATGTTGGTGATGATCAGGTCCAGTACATTTTCCCCTCTTGTGGGAGTGGTAACAAGTTGTTCCATAGCATTTGAGTTTATAAATTCTAGGAACCTTTGGGCTAGGGTGTTGGGAGCTAGAGTAATGCTCCCAGTCTATGTTTGGGTAGTTGAAGTCGCCCAATATAATGGTGTTTGGAGAGACCTTCATATTTTCCAGTGTTCTCAGGAAGGCCGAGTGGGGTTCCTGGGATTGGGAGGGTGGTCTGTAGCAGGCTATAAACTGGAAGGCAGTTTTACCCACAGTTAGTTGCACATGGATAGTCTCTGATGCTTCGTGCTGTGCCACCAACCTGGAGGTGTGGGTATCTTTGACGAATATTGATACTCCCCCCTCCTTTTGTGGTTCGGTCCAAGTTTTGGGGCCAAAAAGCATGGTATGAGGTATAACCTGGTAGTGCTGGAGTGCTCTCGGGAGCCTTGAACCAGGTTTCTGTTACTGCACAGATATCGATGTTCTCCATGCTAAGGAGAGTTTCGAGTGTGTGCATCTTGAGGTTTAGACTTCTGGCATTGAGTAGCATTACTCAGTTTCTTATCCCTTGTGATACCTATGGAGGTGGGTTTGTCTTTTGAGCCTTGCCTAAAAAAGGCACTATGGGGGTAGCAAGAGCCTTTGCCAATATCCGAAAGCCCAGGGGTGACAGGTGCAAGCCCTCCCTAGCGAAGCATCGTGGCTTGTCGAGCATGTCATCCCAGGCTGAAAGGCATTGGATCCCCTTTGAATGACACCAATACTTAAGCCAATTGTTGAAATTGATAATCCTGTCTTCATATTGTGGCATCATTCTTGGTGAGGGTAAGATGCTACTCAAGGTCAGGGTCATACCCGGCCTGGGCTACATGCTCAGAGAGCTCCATGTCTCTTTTCATGTAATCCAGGGAGGTACGTCTCAGGTCATTCACACCAGCATGGACAATGACTGAGTCATATTTGTACTTGCTTTGGAGTGACCTGAGTGCTTGTGTTATGTGGCAGATCCTAGCGCCCGACAGGCAGCTCACTGTGACCTTGTTCAGCCTGGTGAGCGGGACGTCAGTGTGCCTGACGATAGAGTCACCTATTACAAGTGTATCAGGTGTGTTGTTTAGCCTTAAGGGCTGTGACTGTTCGGCACTGGCTTTGTGAGCTATGTGTTGCACGTGTTTTTTTTGGGGTAGCGGTTGCTTGGGTGTCTGCTTTGGAGGTCTCTGCTGCTTAGGCAGATTTTTATTTAGAGCCTCAGAGTATGTTTTTGTGCGTTTATGTGTTTGGTTTGCTGTCGTGGTAGGTCTATGTGAGACGAACTGTAGTGAGTGTGGTTTCCTTCTCCTCCTGACTGGTTACGCCAGTACTGAGTTGAGAGAGCTTAGCCTTCAGTTTGGCTATATGGTTGCATCTCTCACATGTGTTGGAATTTGTTGGGAGGAGGATAGGGTTGTCTGTGTATATGAGGCAGTTGTAATATTGCCTCAAGATTCCCAGATTCACCAGCTGGACCGGATAGGAGATTGTGTCTTTGGGATCCCAAAAACCATGGCCACCACAGGGTCTTTAACATTTAAAACGTTATAAGTTCCTGGCGTGATCCTACCATCCAACAGATTCTCCTCCAAATAGTAATCAATACGACGTTGACCAATATTAATTTCACTAAGGGAAGATGGGGCATAAGTTGATGTATCATTTAACATTTCAAATATTTCTTGTGAATATTGGAGTGAATAATAAAATTCCTGTACCCTCACCTTTATCAGGCCGCATTACCGAATGGTGTTAACATTTCTTATCTGTTCTAATATCGCTTTCTTTTAAACTTGAATTACTAACTGTACACATCTTATGTTCCTTGGGTTTTAATGCATACAAGTCGTCCATAATGGCCTTCTCTAAAATATTAAGAGTAGTACCTAAAGGTGGTATGTACTCTTAGCCCTAATATTCTCTCCCACTGTTCTTTCCCACTCCATCTTGATCATGAAATATACAAGCCAAATTTAACTTCATGAAAACTTTTAGTTCTAAAATAGTGTCAGTGTAATCAAAGTGTCTAGTCGGAACAAACTGCAATCCTTTCAGGAACAGGGAGAAATGTTCTTTATTTAATTTCTGAATAGTTACATACATGGTACCCTTTATAAGAAAAAGTGATACCATCTCTAACGATCTCCCCCTAATTACTACATTGTTGTTCTCTATTATCTCCCTCTGTTGTTTCTGTTTCTCCACTCTCTCTGATGTACATTCCGTACCGTCTCTTCCTCTAAACCCACATCCCATTTCTGACGGTCATGAAGAAAAAAATTATGTATTGTTCCTTTGGCCATTCAGCTTATCTTTGTACATATCCCCTTGATTTCTTCCATAAACTTGTTTACCCCATTCTGATCTTGTATGTCCTCCACCATTATTCCTGGCCATATGTCCTTGATTGAATTCCTTGAATAAATGTGCCTTATTTTCCCTGTACTCTACCAAATCTCTCTGCATTTTTTTGCATTTCTTTTCAAACAATTTATCATACTTATTTTCAACAACCTAAACTTGTTTGTAATAAAAATGTTCGTATTGTGGAAAAGTACAGTTGTGTACACTTACCATAAATGTAGATGTTAAGAGTGTACTCACTGTTGCAGTCATCACATTTGGGTTATCTGCTTGCAGTAGCCCTCAGTCGGCCTGATTATCAAAGTCTTGGGTCCTGCGTCAGTTGCTGTCTCATCTTCCATGACGTCAGGTATCAGGGGTATAAAGCATGCAGCCAACGCCATTACATTAGTTTTTCTTGCCCCAGATGTCAGGTGCCCCATTAATGGGAAGCAATTAGATACAAGGTTATACCTCCAACAAAAAAGCAAATACACCAAAAAGCTTTAAGCATAGTAAACAAGAAAAGAGGTATAGTCATTAGAAGTCAGGGGGCTGGAGGGAGGGTAACCAAGACTGCAACAGTGAATACACTTGAACATCTACATTTATGATAAGTGTACACAACTGTACTATGTTCATGTTTCACTGTTGCAGTCATCACATTTGGGTAGATTCCCAAAGCTAAGGATGGGAGGAGGTAATTAGATAGCATTAGGATCAGCTATAAGGCCCTGCAAGACTGCAGTGGCAAAGTCAGATCTGGATTTAGAAAAAAATGGTAATTCTTGGTAAAGTATATACAGAACTCCAGGTAGCAGCTTCTAGGATGTAGTGACAACTGAGAAGTCTGTACACGTAGATGCAGCCCTGGTGGAATGTGGTCTTATCCCCTGTGGGGTAGGTTTTCTATGGTGCTTATAGCAGAAATGAAGGCAATGGCCTATCCAATTAGAAATGGTTTGCTTTGAAATGGCCTTCCCCTCTGCCCCTGTAGCAAATGCAACCAGCAGCTGTTCAGATTTCCTGAGAGGCTTAGTCCTGTCCAAGTAAAATTTAAGTTGTATGTGTGCGTCCAAGGAGTGCAGTATTCGTTCCCCTTTGTTCTGTGGATTAGAAAAGAAGGTTGGCAAATGAATGGACTGATTAAGGGCCACACTGGATACTACCTTGGGCATGGAGGGATTGGTCCTGAGGGACACCCTGTCCGCATGAAAAATGATGGAAGGCTCCACTGCCATGAGGGCCTGTAATTCAGACACCCTTATAGCTGAAGTGATGGCTAGAAGGAAGGCTGTTTACCAAGAAAGGAATTTCAACTCTGCATTTGCAGCTGGCTCAAAGGGAGGTACAGTGAGCTTTTCCAATACAAAGTTAAGGTTCCAGGCTGGCGTAGGGGCCCTCCTGGGTGGTCTTAAGTTTTTGGCCCCTCTGAGGAATTGTTTCAGCAGTGGATGAGAAAAGAGGGGTGGTTCTGTATTGTAATGAGCTGAAATGGCTGAGGCATAAATTTTGATGGAGGAAAAGGAAAGACCCTTGTGAAGTATCTCAGTTAAGTATTGAAGAATATGAGGTAGACTGGGCGCTGCTGTGGCCATCCCCCAAGTTTGGCTCCAGGAACAGAATCTTTTCTATTTTTCAGCATAGGATTTTCTAGTACTAGGCCTCCTTGCCTCCAGAATGACATCCATCACTTGCTTACTGAGGGATGGCAATGGAGAGATCAGATCATTAGCCAGGCTCGGGGTTTGAAGCCGTGGGTGCAGAATATGGCCCTCCTACTGGGACAACAGGTCAAGGAAAGGGTCTGAGGCAGGTGCCAGCAGTGACACTGCGCAAGAGGAGGTACCCAGTGTTGGCGTGGCCAGTCTGGTGCAATCAGTATTGTCCTTGGTTTGTCCTGTTTGATC
Organism: Protopterus annectens; assembly: GCF_019279795.1. Classification (NCBI taxonomy): domain Eukaryota; kingdom Metazoa; phylum Chordata; order Ceratodontiformes; family Protopteridae; genus Protopterus; species Protopterus annectens. Next base: position 1,308,071,268 of record NC_056725.1, read on the forward strand.
TTTAGTAGTACCTTGGAGAGGAGAGGCAGAGGGGGAAAGGCATAAACTGACAGGGTTTTCCAGGTGAAGGACAGGGCATCCACTTTCCAAGCTTGTTTGTGAGGAGTCCTTGTGCAGAATTTGTCCAACTAGTAGTAGTTCTGGGGGGAGGCGAACAGGTCCATCTCTGTGCTCCCTCATTTGTTTCTCAACGTGTTTAATATCTTTGGTTCTAGTTTCCACTAGTGTGGGTCCATGAGATTTCTGCTTAGGTCGCCAGCCAGTGTATTTAGCTTTCCTGGCAGGAATTGAACCTGTAAGTGCACTTGGTAGCTCAAGGCTGTATTCCACAGAGCCATGGCTAGTTTGCAAAGAGGACATGAGTGGGTTACCCCCTGCTTGTTTATGTACCACATAACAGTAGTGTTGTCAGTCTTTACCAATAATTGTCCTGGAAGAACGTCATTCTTGAAGGAGGCCAGAGCATTCTGTACAGCTAACATTTCTTTCTGATTGATATGCAGGTGCATTTGACTCTGGTTCCATTTGCCCTGAATGCACTGCCCTGCCAAGTGAGCCCCCCATGTATAGTCTGATGAGTCTGTTAGGGTTTGGGCGGCAGGGGGTAGAGTGAATAGCAGTCCCTTGTTTTGGTGGCAGGCCTCTGCCCACCAAAGGAACTATCTGTACACAAGGTACAATAGGAATCATTGATTCTAGATCCTGAGAATGTTGACACAGGCTTTTTAGATACCATTGTAGTTTCCTCATATGCAGTCTTGCATATGGAATTAGAATGCAAGATGCCATGAACCCAAGGGCTTGGAGTATTTTCCTTGCAAATAGCTGGGTCTTTGTGGCCAGTAGCTTGAAGTAGGCTGTCAAATTAACTTGTTTCTCTGGCGTGAGGTAGGCCATCTGGGAAGTTGTACTCAAGATTGCTCCCAGGAATACAATTTGTTGGCAGGGTACAAGATGCGATTTATTTTCGTTTACGGTGTACCCCAGAGAAGTTAGCAATTTCTTTACAAATGCCAGATGATTTAACAGTATGTCCTGGCTTTCTGCCTGAATTAGCCAATTGTCCAGGTATGGGTATATTTAAATATTTCTTTGCCTGCAAAATGAAATGACTGGAGCTAGGCACTTTGTGAATACCTTGGGTGCAGTAGATAAGCCAAAGGGCAGTGCAGAGAAAGTACAGTTGTGTACACTTACCATAAATGTAGATGTTAGAGTGTATTCACTGTTGCAGTCATTACATTTGGGTAATCCTGCTGGCAAGTTGCCCTCAGTCAGTCTGAATTCCAAAGTCCTGGGTCGGCTGTCGTCGCCCCTTCCCCGACGTCAGGCCGTCAGGGGTATAAAAGAAGCAGCAGACGCCATTTTATTTAGTTTTTCTTGCCCCAGATGTCAGGTGCCCCCAAAAAGGGTAGTCAAAATTTTTATCTATAAATAAAATAACATGCAGCAAAATAAATTTTACCTTCATCCACCAGCAAATATACCACATAGGTTCCATCAGAAGAAAAAAGGGGGAATGGCGGGTGGGTAACCTGGACTACAACAGTGAATACACTCGAACATCTACATTTATGGTAAGTGCACACAACTGTACTATGTTCTTCGTGTTTCACTGTTGCAGTCATTACATTTAGGTAGATTCCCCAAAGCTATGTTTGGGAGGCTGGAGCTAAACAGCATTAGGGGCGGCTATGAGACCCTGCAGAACTGCAGTGGCAAAGCCTGCCCTGAATTTAGAGTAGACTGGCAGATGATAGTGCTTTGTAAAGGTGTGCACTGAACTCCAAGTAGCTGCCTCTAAAATGTCCTTGGTTGGTACTCCTCTGAGAAAGGCTGCTGAAGTGGCTGCAGCTCTGGTGGAATGTGGCCTAATGCCCTTAGGCACTGGCTTTCCATGGTATACGTAGCAGAAATGAATGAAGTGGCCTATCCATTTTGAAATAGTCTGCTTTGAGAGAGTCTTTCCTTGTGATCCTGCAGCATATGTCACTAGTAATTGCTCTGTTTTTCTGAAAACCTTGGTTCTGTCCAAGTAGAATCTAAGCTGTGTATGTCCAAAGAATGCAGAAATCTTTCCCCCTTGTTCTGTGGATTTGGATAAAAAGTTGGCAGATGAATGGTTTGGCTGAGAGCCACACTGGACATCACTTTAGGCATAAATGTTGGGTTTGTCCTCAGGGAGACCCTGTCCGGATAAAAAATGATAAAAGGTTCCACAGCCATGAGTGCCTGTAGCTCTGAAACTCATCTTGCAGAAGTTATTTCTAGGAGCAGAGCCGTTTTCCAGGATAAAAACTTTAAATCAGCAGTAGCAGCTGGCTCAAAAGGAGGCAGGGTGAGTTTTTCCAAGACATAGTTGAGGTCCCATGCAGGCATTGGTGATCTCCTTGGAGGCCTTACATTTTTGGCTCCTCTGAGGTACCGTTTTAATGAGGGATGAGAAGATTGGTGGCTCTGCATTGTAATGAGCCGAAATGGCAGAGGCATGAATTTTAATAGATAAGAAAGATAGGCCTTTGTCCAGCATCTCAGTTAAGTATTGTAAAATCTGAGGAATATTTGGCACAGCTGTATCTGTTCCTTGTGCCTGGTTCCAAGCACAGAATCTCTTCCATTTACCAGCATAAGATTTTCTAGTACTAGGCCTTCTGGCTTCCAAAATGACATCCATCACAGCTTTGCTGAGAGGTGTGTTTTGTATGACTACATTACCCGCCATGCTGCCAGGTTTAAAGTCCTGAGCTGGCTGTGTAGGATCTGACTGTTTTGCTGGGACAGTAGATGCGGTACTTGTGGTAGGGTCCAAGTTGGGCATGGAGAAACTCCTTAATATTGGGTACCAATGCTGGCGGGGGCCAGTCTGGTGCAATCAGTATCATCTTTGGCTTCTCCTGTCTGACCTTTAGGAGTACCTTGGGGAGGAGAGGCAGAGGGGGAAAGGCATAACACTGATAGGTTTTTCCAGCTGAAGGATAGGGCGTCCACTTTCCATGCTTGTCTGTGATAAATCCTTGTGCAGAATCTCTGTAGATTGTAGTTGTGAGGGGAGGCAAATAGATCTATGTCCGGGCATTCCCATTTCCTTGTTATCATGCGGACGACTTGTGGATCCAGCTGCCACTCGTGGGGATCTATGAGGTTTCTGCTTAGTTCGTCTGCCAGAGTATTTTTCATTCCTGGCAGGAATTGTGCCTGCAGATGTACTTGATAAGTCAATGCTGTGTCCCACAAAGTCATGGCTAGTCTGCAAAGGGGTAAGAATGTGTGCCCCCCTGCTTGTTTATATACCGCATGACCGTGGTGTTGTCTGTTTTTATCAGTAGTTGTCCTGGTTGAAGTACGTCCTTGAAGGCTGCCAGGGCATTTTGAACAGCAAGCATCTCTTTTTGATTGATATGTAGATGCATTTGGTTTGAGGTCCATGTTCCCTGAATGCATTTTCCTGCCATGTGGGCCCCCCCAGGCATAATCTGACGCATCCGTTGTTAGTGTCTGCCTGGCTGGAGGTAATGTGAACGGCTGTCCCTTGTGTTGGTGACAAGCCTTTGCCCACCATCGAAACTCCTGTTGTAGTCAGGGAATGAGAGTAATTATAGTTTCCAGGCTGTGGCAATGTTGAGTCCAAACACTTTTTAGGTACCATTGAAGTTTCCTCATATGCAGTCTTGCATATGGAATTAGTAGGATGCAGGATGCCATGAAACCCAAAGCCTGCAGAATTTTTCTTGCAGATAACTGGGCCTTTGTTGCTAATATTTTGAAGTAGGTAGTCAGTTGTCTGTCTGGCGTGAGATAAGCCATCTGGGCAGTTGTACTTAAGCTTGCACCCAGGAATATTAATCTTGAGAGGGTACTAGTTTTGATTTCTTTTCATTTACTGTGTAATCTAGGTATGTCAGAAGTTTTTTTTTCACAAATGCCAGATGCTGTAGAACAATGTCCTTGTTCTGTGCTTGAATCAGACAATCGTCCAAGTAAGGATATATTTGTATTCCTCTTTGTCTGCAGAATGCAATTACTGGTGCCAGGCACTTTGTAAAGACCCTGGGTGCAGTAGATAAGCCAAAGGGCAGTGCAAAGAATTGGTAATGCATTGAGCCAGCCTTGAATCTGAGGTATCTTCTGCATATTTGTCTGACTGGGACATGCAGGTATGCCTCTTTTAGGTCTAAAGTTACAAGCCAAGCGTTCTTGCCCAGCATGGGCAGTATTTGCTGCAAAGTCAACATTCTGAATTTTGGTATATCCAGGAATGTATTCAAAATAGATAGGTCCAGTATTAGCCTCCAGGCCTTGTCCTTTCTGGGTACCAAGAACAGTAGAGTAAAATCCTTGTCCCCGCTCTGGCACTTGTTGAATGGCCCTCATGTCCATGAGGGATGAGACTTGTTTTTGTGCCTCTGCCCATTGATTTTTTGGCAGATCTGGCCAGCCATTTGTCTTTGGCAGGGTATGGAAATGGAACTTGTAAGCCTTGTGAAACGATATTTAGAACCCAGTTGTCCTAGGTTATAATGTGCCAATTTTGAGAGAAAAAAAGTGCTATTTTTCCCCCTAAGGGTGCTGCCAGGAAATAAGTGCTTGGTGCAGGCAGGGGGAAGTCATTGGGACCATTTCCTGTAAGGTTGTGATTTGTCTTCTCCACTTTTGGAGGTAGAAGCTCCCCATTGCTTTTTCCTGTATGAACCTTGAGCCTGGGTTTTGCCTCTAGGGCGTCTGGGTCTACCCCTTTGAGGTCTGTCTGACACTGGAAAGGACCAATTCTTTGTTGGCCAGTGTCTACTAAACCTAGGTGGCTGTACTTGTAAGAAATCTTTGACCGTTTGCATGGATTTAGCCTTGTCCTCCATTTTCTTTAACACCTCTTCTGCCTTAACACCAAACAAAGAATCATGCTGTAAAGGTGCATCTAATAATTTAACTAACATAATCAGGCAGATTTTGTTTCTTTAACCAAGCATGCCTTCTAATTACAGAACCAGTAACTGCAGCCCTGCAGGAGGCCTCTAAAGAATCAAAACCACATTGCAAAGTATGCTTTCCAACTTGTTCAGCTGCATGCAATGTATCCTGCATTTCCTTGTTTTCTGCACATTCAGAATTTAACAACATTTTCTGTTTAAGCAATGCCATGACATGTTGCTGATATTTGAGCATATGAAACTGACAGTTTAAGGCCCTTATAGCCAAGGTAGCGATGTGTAAACCTTTTTTCCCCATCTATCCAGTGCCCTGGAATCCCTATCAGAAGGGGAGGGTTTTTTGCAGCGGAAGCCTTAACACCGTTGGGACCCTGAGAAATAGTTTCCAGGTCTGCAGCAGGGTTTTTAAAAAGGAATTTATGTGAGTCAGGAACCCTGTAATATCTGTCAGGCTTAACAGGAGCTGGAGGCAAGGAGTCAGGGGTAAGGCTAGACTCCGAAAACAGATCTACAATGTCTAACACAGGAGGGATGGCTAGTGGCTTATGCTGAGGTAGTAACAGGAAATCCCTGAGCCTCTTTTTAGACTCAGAAAAATATTGGTTCTCCCAGTGGAAATGCTCCCTCACGGTATGTAAGGTTTCCCCAAAAGAATAATCCTCAGGAGGAGAAGCTGAAGGTATGGATTCTTCAGCATCAGAATCCACGTAGGGGGGAAAAGAATATTCCTGATCAGAAGAGGAATCAGAAGAAATGGAAACCTAACCTGAAGATTCATAGTCAGTCTCTTGCCTAGGCCTTTTATCAGGATGGGGATGGGAACCCCTGATCAAGGTAATCAAGTCTTCGGCCATTTTGAGCATTTGTTTTTGGGCATGGTGGCCTGTCCACGTGGCTCTTGAGGTTGCTTATTTGTCTTTGAAGGTGCTTTAGTCTTTGCCTTTGAAGTCGGTTTAATGTACAGGTGTTTGGGTCTGAATACACCCTCAGAAGCCGGTGCCAGCTCAGCGCCTCCAGACCTATCTGAAGGATTAGTGTCAGAGGCTCCATTACTTTTGAGTTTCCAGTGGCATGGCCGACTCCACGTGGGAACCGGTAGCGGCCTGGAACTCTAAAGTAGCGGTAGTCAGGGGCTGTGAAAGCGCCTCACTGAGAACCAGCGAACTGGCGACTGGTTTAGGAGAAGCTTCGTCGTCTGTTTTGGGCCTTGGCTGTCTTTTTCTTTGCGTTTTTGTGAACTCCGGTAGTCTGATGGCTTTCCGACATTTCTGGATAATTAAATCTGCGTCCAAAGTAGTTTAAAGCATAATCATACCGACGCTTAGTTCGTTGGTTAAATCTAGCACAAAACTGACAACCCAGAAAATTATGATCAGGGCCTAGGCAAGGAATACAGTAAGAATGAAAGTCCTTATGAGGTATTTGCTTCCCACAAGAAATACAATTAATTTTTTCTGACATCGGTTCTGGAGCAAGAAAAAAAAGTTTCCCCAACGGGGTACTTCGCTTTATAGAAGACTTAGGATCTGAAATTCGAACTTGAAAATCTCAGGAGTCGGCTGACTGGCACTTGCAAACTGCTTCTGCTTCGGGCACCACGCAGCAAGAAAGACTAAATAAAATGGCATCGGCTGCTTCTTTTATACCCCTGACGACCTGATGTCAGGGGAGGGGCAACGAGAGCCGACGCAGGACCCAGGACTTTGGAATTCAAGCCGACTGAGGGCAACCTGCCAGCAGGATTACCCAAATGTAATGACTGCAACAGTGAAACACGAAGAACATCTGATAGTGCATGTAAGCCTGCTCTGAAGTGTAGCTATCTTCTGCAAGATTCCCTTATTGGGATGTGCAGGTAGGCTTCCTTTAATTCCAGTGTTGCCAACCAGGCATCTTTGCCTAGCATGGGAAGCAACTGATGAAGAGTTAGCATCTTGAATTTTGGGATTACCAAAAAAGTGTTTAGGATAGACAGGTCCAGGATAGGACGCCAGAAACTGTCTTGTGGGTACCAGGAAAGTCTTGAGTAGAAACCTTGCCCCCATTCTTTTTCTGGGACAGGTTGAATAGCCCTGATGCTTATAACAGAGAACTTGCTTTTGAGTCTCTGCCTACTAATTTGGGGGTAGGGCTGGCCAACCGTTTGGGATTGGTAAGGAGTGGAAGTGGAATCTGTATCCTTGGGAAACTATTTATTTATATATAATGAGTTCCCAATTTTTTGTATGCAGGGCAATCTTTCCCCCTAAAGGAACTCAGTTGTAATAGGTTGGTGTGGGAACCAAGCCAATTTGGTTACTTCTGACTGAAATATGCCTTATCTAATATGCAACTGTGCACAAAATATAACTGATGCTTTGATTCACTGCTCTTCCTTGTCTGCTGGTGTCATTCTTAAAGGATCCAAATACATTAGCCTGGGATCAGATGACTTACAGTCAACTCCCTCAACTAGGGAAGGTACGCACCTCTCTCCTCATAGCTTGTGCATTTTGATAGTCTGTCAAATGACATAATGCAACATTTCTTGATTATTATAAGGCCATGGTCCGGCCAACACTTGCATCTATGTTTGACCTAAAAAGAGTAGCTTATTGACTACCCAACATTTCACATAGGGTTTACATATACGTCAGGTAACTAGTCTGAAGGCATCTTTAGTAATGGGTTGTCCTGTCAGTACATTTAAGCATCATGTGTGTTAATCAGGGACACAGGCTATGTCCCTTTTCAGGCTACAAGTTCAGTGTTTGTCTTGCCACAGTGTAAGAGGAAGTAGTTTCTAGAGGTGATGTGGTCTATGACCAAGTGCAAACTCAAACTACCATTCCCACAAAGCCTGTATGTGGTACAAGCATGTAAAAACTCTGCTTTTGGGGGACATTATAGGAAAGTACATTTTTTTCCTTTGTATGTGTATTTGTTTCAATGCCTTAACTAAGTAGTAGAATATTAAAGGCAGTTCAGTGCTGGACACAGTTACAGCTTAGTCATACATTTTCAGCTGTCTATATACATATATTTAGGCAAAAGTTTGGTGTAAATGTTTGTTGGCAGTATGAATGTCGGGTATGGCTATATATTTGTGGATACAAGTTTATGTGCATGCTTGTGTTGGATATTCAGATATTGATAATGTACACTTTTGTGGGGTAAGTGGCCAGTTTATGCAGTCGATGTGTTGAGATGGGGGGGGGGGGTGCCCACAAGTCAGGCAGGTAGTACATTCTGTCCAATCAGCCCAATATCTCACCACTGAGTCCATGGTGTTGGCTGATCAGTCAACTAATGACTGGACTATGGAATGTATTACACATTATGGAGTTTTGTTGCATTAACCAACATGAAAAGTTTTAACAATATAAGCTACTGTCAAGTCAGGCAAAGAGGGAGGGCCAATGTTTTGCACTTCAAAATAAGCATGGTACTGCAACAGTTTAAGACTAACAGTCTTTTTGTAGAGCAGTGTCTGCACTGTAGAAATACATAATTGCAAATGAAAGCCTAATTTATGAACCAAAAAGGATTATGCTACAAATAACTAGGTTGAAAATTTTCAGTAAGCCTAATGATATGAAGTATAGCACTGACAATGAGGTACATACAGCAGGGGCAATTGTTCATAATTGTATTAATAACTCTAATCATAAGGGATTACATGGTACTTCATGGTATCAAAAACTTACATAATGCTGCAGAAGTTGTCACTAATGGCTGAGCACTACTAGTTGGCAAATATTTATACTTGATTAGTAATAAAATATGCATATTACCATAATCATATTTCTGTACATATCTCGGACACTGTGCACTTTGATGATTATGATTTAGTATTTTCACATGGTAGGTTGTGAATGGCTCCGCTGACAAATGGAATACTCAGTGTTACAAGGAAAGTGACTTTCTTCCAAGAAATATGAATGTATGGCATATATTAACAATTATATTAATAATTCAAACCATAAGGTGACTGCTTGGTACTTCATGGTATCAAATGAAAGCATATATAATTGCTGCAAAAGTTGTCACTAATACCAGCTGATTGCAAATATCTGCTGAATGGTAGTGCGCACTTAAAATGTAAAACACAAAAATTCCACCAGCAGACAAACCATACTAGTAGCCAGGAACCAAACCTGAATGCAAAGAAAAAAAAAGCAGAAGTGTGGAAACACAGCAGTCACAGTTCAAAATATCCAAAGGTAAAGTAGGCAGCAAACAGCAGGTAAAATAAATCTAAGTTTAATGCATATACAAACTGTTAAGAACTTTCGGTATGGAATCATAGCTTCTTCAGACCCTAATAAAACAGAATCTTCACTCAACATTTATATAGCAATGTCATAATACACAAACCAATCAGAAGTTAAAACTAATAAAATAATTAAATAGTTAAATCTGAACTTACTAAAAAAAGCAAATATCCTAAACCCAATGGACTTCAGTGAATACTTGGGAGCTGTGCAAATGTCCTCCCCATTGTTCTCTTGCAAATTGCTTTACAGTCTCTCTTCTCAATCTTTTCTAATCTCCTCTGATTGATTCTTAGAGTTATCATGCAATTATATGCCCTACTAATTATCCCTTTAATAGCAGCTTCTGTTCTAACAGAACAAGTCTTTCACACAAGATTCCCTATCCCTTTCTCTTTACCTATACTCTGACATCAATCACTGGTATGAAATGCCATCTCTAGCCTGCAGTCCAAATATCCTCTTGGCCTCATGCCACTCTTAGCTTTACCTCTCTAGTCATTTCTTTCCAATACTTTGGTTCCTTTGCCAGTTTGCTCTAGTAAATTACATCTCCTCTTGCTTATTTTCTGTACCCCCTACTCCCAGGCATCCCTATTGGCAAAGTCTTTCTCTATTCTTGTGCTGACTCAGTTTTTGGAATACTATCTGCAACTCAATTAATATAATGTTCTGTATGGTTATTATCCTAAAGGACCTGCATCCAAAATCATACTCTGTCTCCACTCACCTACTTCATCATTAGTTCTTCCCATTCTGAACAATTACGTTCAGCTTATGTTATGTACATCAGCGTCAACTGTGTAGCTCTCAAATATCCCTACAAACAAGGTAATCCTAAACCACCTTGTAATACTGGAAGGATCAGCTTATCCCACATATTTCCTGCCTTCCCAGATAAACTCAACTGTAGTACTTGCTGTCCATTTCTCTTCCTCTGGTTGATAAAAATATGCCTAACTTGTATATACTAAAGGAACTAAAAACATTCTTATTGCTTGTATCTTACTATCCATATCCAAACCAAGAGCTCCCATTTTGTATCTTTTTAGTCTCTTCCCACATATCTTTAGCTGCAGTAACAGAATAATTTTGATACATACTCCATCTTATGCCCCCATAAATACTGGCACTGCTGAACCAAGTCATGTGTGGGTACATAATTTACATCTATTTCCTTTGTTTTATCTTCATTAATTTTATATTCTGAAAAGACTTTAAACAGTCTCAAAAATGTTCCACAACACTGAACTGTCCTTTTCTGGATTTCTCACGTAAAACATATATATACCCAGTTTGGCTTTGTCAAAGGCAGATCATGCCTTTTAAACTTGGTTGACTTTTTCGAAACAGTCACCAAAGCCATTGATGAGGGAAAGGCAGTCCATACAGCCTACCTCGATCTGGCTAAGGCCTTCGATACAATACCCCACTCGGGTATCATTGAAAAACTCATCAGCTTAAATGTTAACCCATACATCACAAGGTGGGTTGCAAACTGGCTGAGTGACAGAACCCACAGGGTCAGAGTTGCTGGCGCCATGTCAGACTCAAAGCCTGTCACAAGTGGTGTCCCACAGGGCTCAGTCCTGGGCCCACTCTTGTTTGGCATCTACTTTTCCAAGTACAAGCAAACACAGGAGGGTTATGGCTGACAAAGTTTGCAGATGACTGCAAACTGGGCCATAGTAGAAAACACATCTGACACAGATATCCTTCAGAAGGGTCTCACAGAAACGGATAACTGGTGCCAGAGCCACGGCCTAAAGTTAAATGCCAAAAATGCATAGTCATACCCTTCGGGAAAACAAGGTTACCCTAGCTACCAAATAGGTGGCAATCCACTGAGCACAGAAGAAGTTATCAGGGACCTGGGACCCAGGTTGATAGTAGTCTGTCATTCGACACCCATGTAGCTAAAGTAGTTAGGAAGTCCTTCTACATTGCCCACCTTATCATGAAGGGATTCTCATCTAGATCAAGGGAGGTCATAGTCTCCCTTTACTCATCACTCATCAGACCAATGATTGAGTACAATGCCCCATTCGAATGTATCTGACCCGACACTTGCAGCAGCTGGAGAGGCCACAAAGTTCCTCACCAAAAGGATAAAGGGTCTCAAAATCTGTCCTATGCTGCCCGACTGAAAGAACTCCAGCTCTATTCAGTCCACCGCTTGCTCAGAGGTGACCTTTGCCTAACATACAAGGCCATGTCAAACCCAGATTTGATGAATATGCTTCACCTCAAAAATCTAGATCCATCAGAGCCACAAGGCGGAGACTTAAACCTCGACACGGCTATTAATAGGACGTGCTGGAGAGATAGATTCATCACCCAAAGACTCCCTATGCTGTGGAACAAAATCCCGTACATGTGAGGCAGAGCACCTCGCTGGCCTTGTTCAAGAGAAATCTTGACCAATGGATGGGAGATCGCAGATATACCCCAGGAATTACCTCAGTGTCACTGCTCGACAGAGGCACAGCAAAATAATGGGTATAGTTCCCCATACTAAAGGGGTGGCGTAAGCCACAAAACAATGGGCTAGGCTTATAAATGCCCTCGGGCAGATAGCCTAGTATGAACCTATGAACCTATGAATAAAACCAACTTTTCTTGATTGTAATAGCAATTAAATCATTGCATTTCTGATTTCCTTATTTTCTTTGCCAATGGCTCTAAATATAAAACAAAGGTGAAAGAGGGCACCTTGCCTGGTTCATCTGTTCAAACTCTCAGACAGGAACCCTAATTTTTCCATTCGATCCTTCATATTATCCTCATAATTAACCTTATTATGGTCTAAGGGAATGCAAATATTTCCACTGTCCTTCTCATAAGATCCCAGCTTACTCTGTTGAATGCTAATGCTTTCTCTGAATCAAGACCTACCAACAAGCAGCAGTTTTTTTCTTGCATTCTGCTTCCCCCAGGATCATCACTGCTCTATTGTCAAATGTTTGCTTCCACTCCCACTCCACAAAAACAATGATCCATTATCTATCAAATGTATTAACATCTTTGCCAGTCTTTCAGCTAATACAGACACTTTGTAAACCTAATTTAAAATCAAAATGGGGGCTCCCTATTGCAATGTTGGCACTTGAAATGCAGAGTGATGACAACCGGAAGGACCAAAAACCCAGGAAAAGAAGAAATCTTGAGGATTGCTCTTCTCCTTTAAACTTTTTTTGTAGGGGATCAAGACACCCTGCACCCTCACACTCCACAAACTCCACGACTGCCATACCTTGGAGAAAACGGGAATATTCTAAAAAAACAGACTTTTTTCAGCCAGACTATATGATTCTGGACTTGCTCTAGCAGGTCCCAACATTTCAAATGGTTTACTGAAATGGGTCTATATGAAGCGAGGTCTGACAAGTCTCAACCGTTTAGGTGCTACAGTCATCACAGCTTTCTTCCAAGATGTTGGTGCTTCCCCTACTTTTTAAAATATTCAAAGTATTCCAGATCTTTACCACTTTCTTCCCTACTAACTTCCAAATTTTCACAAGCATACCATTTGCTCCTGGAGAATTTCCTGAAGACTGACTATACATCAATGTTCTTATCTCCTCCTATCTTAGGAGTTACTTGTGGAGCCTAATTTACCTCTAACCTTGGCATAATTAAGTCTTCCATAAAAATTTCCATTAAAGTTCTTTCTTGATTTCCACATTTCTCTGCTTTATACAGACTTTCATAAAATGTCCAAAATATCTCTAATAGCTCTTCAGGATCTCAGGTTATTTTTCTCGTTATAGGCTCCCTACATCTGGTGACAAACCTTTCTACTTTAAGCACAATGACTTGGGTGACAACGTTTTTGTGCTCTGTGATTATTAAAAATAGTTGCTTAACAGCAATCTTACTAAACTTTGCATTTATGCCTCTTGTTCTGCGACATTCCCTTATTCTGCAATAATTTGTCAATCCCTCCAAGTAATTTCTATTACCTTTCTCTCATCTCTACCTTATTTTTATACTCCATTTTCATTTTATCCTATTCACTAGCTATAACTTCTGAAGATAGTTTTGTATTTACTGATCACTCAAATAATGTCAACTACCCATTTCTTAAATTCCTCTCTTTTTAACTGGGAAGTGGGAAATCACCAGTCTCTTATTTTTAATTGATTATTCTGCGTTTTTATTTCAGTTTTTATCAGTGCGTGAACTGAAATAGTTACTGGAAGCATGCTGAAGCTTTCAAGTAAATGCACGTTTCTTGGAAATATAATTTATATCTAGTCTAGCTCGGTTATTGTACTTTTGGGAATGTATAAATTCTGTCAGAATTCCTACTACTGAATTCACACCTTCAATACATTTGTTCAGAAATCTACCCTATTTTGTTAAATTTTCCCTTTTAGGTCCCCCTGATACATCTTCACTATTGCAAATCAAGTTCCAGTCTTCCAGACCCCACCTAAGTAATACTGCCTGCTAAAAGCTGATTTCTCCCAGCATTTTAAGCTCCATAATAGCAGTTTTTGGTGGAATATAAACACACACCTGTATAATAATCCTCCTTTGCCAATAGCACCTTACTAACAAAAATCTACTACTACTGTCTTTTTCTATCACTATTGGACCCCTCTAGCAATTAGTATAATTATTTGCCTTTTCCTTTGTCCCTGACATTCCACTGAATATCATTCCTGAAATCCAGTGTCAAATTCACATACTACTTTCCGAATTTGTCTCCTGCAACACTGCTACTGGCACTCTGCATTTCTTAATTCAGTACTCTTTCCTTTTAGTTTAATTGTAAAGCAATTTACATTCCAAGATTATATGAATACAGCCATTATGATAAAAACCTTGTGTTTCCCACCTATTAAACGTCATTTTCTAAATGTGTATTTCAAACTTTCCATTTTACATGCAAACCCTAGTATTTGTCAGGCTGATCTTTTACGGATGTTTCTTCTCATCTCCATCTAAAACCCATGTAACATTTTCAAGACCATCTTAATGACAGCCCTCAAACAGAGCACCACCATCCCTTATTAATTTAGGACACACAAAAAACATGCATCTCTTAAAAATGAAATTTAATCCACTACACAGGAACAAATTCCCCACGAAGGACAGCTGCACTTACAGGCATTACCAAACCTAAAATTACAGTTATCCATGCTGCAGTGCATGCTACAGCCTATGTTCCCGCTTACACCATCTGATCCTCCTTTTATCTTTATTCCCATCCATGATGTGAAAAAAAAAATCCTATATGCTTCCAATAACATTAACTTTTAACCCTAAGAAAAAGTGCACTGTCTATCTTTAAACAAAACTAAACTGCACACTGTTAAAAGCAATAAAGTATTAAGTCTGCTAGACAGGTGGCGCTCTCTTATTCATTCTCCATAATTTCAAATACATTTTTCACTGAACTGCTTACAAGTGCACTTGTAAATTTAGCATTTCTCTCAGCAAAGAATAGTAATAAATCTCAAGGTTAATTGCTTGTACCTGCAGACAGGTCATCAACCTCCATGCAAAAGCGGTCAGCAAGGAGTATTTGTAAATTTCACAAAAAAAAAAATGTAGAACTGCCTTAAGATGCAGAAGTTAACATATTTGAAAATAAAAGACAAACAGCATTGTTCATGGCTTTCATAACTTTGTCTTATTCTGCATGCCTACATGCTTACAAAAATACTCATTTCTAGCTCAAGTCAAAAGCATTCATCTAGACATTCATCCTTGTAAAAAAACTGAGAAAATATCTTAATTCTACATATAATATAATCGGTACACATTTACAACACACCACCCAGTAGCCCAAGATCACAGCATATTAACTTCAGACTCACATTTGTCCATTTCTTCACTTTTTATACTGTAAAGTTTTTCTTAAAATTAAAAAAGTATTTGTACATGTTAAAGGAATTACAGTAAACAGACACTGAAGACTCATCCAACTCTCCTATCCCAACCAAACTGCTTTGCTATATACACACACACACATATATATATATATATATATATATATATATATATATAATAAAAATAAACAATTTATATCACAAAATATTTTATAGAAATACTAAGAACAAAAATGGTTTTACACAGTTAATTTCCCCCCTTTTAGTGTCCTAAACATTAACTATATAAAGTGGGGTATATGCTTTACAGTCCACCCACACAAAATCAACAAACGTCTCTGCTACTTTTTCTTGCAAAACCATATTTCAGAAATAGTCAGTCCCTTCCAGTTTCTTTGGTTCAGTAGAAAATTATGGGATTTTCCTATTTACTAGTTTCAGTGTTGCTGGTCTTGTTCACCTCCATCTCCCAATGGTTAATGTCCAAGGCACTAGACTCTTCCTGTCAACTCATGTGCTTTTTTCTGTCTCAAGAGTTTTCCTTTGCAACACTGGAAAAGCTTTCACTGGGAAGGTCTCTCTACGAGTTTTATTGTCAGAAGAATGAGAAGCACAATCCCTTCTGGTTCCTGTGTCACTTTTTGTTGGATACAATTGTTTCTTGATTAGCCTGGTCTGTATAAAATGGAATATTCTGAAGACAGCTAGTTACAACATCTTTAAACTCCTCCCCCAAACATTCACTGATTGCTTGGATAAATTAGTTTCTCTTCTATATGGAGCACAGTGAATAATCATTTTCCACAATCACTCTGCTGTTTCCAATTTTTAACACTTTTCCTTTACGCTACAGTTTTGCCAGGATCAACTCTTTTTTGCTGGCATGACTGCATCTTTACTAAATCAAGTTTTGGGCAAACTTGGAGCATACACTTGATGTGCCCTTTCAATTAACAAATCTTGCTGTGGGAATTTACAAGATGGCTGCACAATGATCAACAGCTAAACTTCAGCTCTCTCAGTGTTAAAACAGAATCAGAGAAACAACAACCAATCATGCTGTTAGCTTCAGCAAAATTCAGTTACTGGCTAGCAAGTATACTGCCTAGATGCCTGCAAAAAAGAAACTAGCCTTTTATATCAAGTAGAAAAGGTTAAGCGAAAATGCTTAATTAGAAGAATCCTGTAGCTGTTCAGCAAAAACGCAGTTCAAGGTCCAGCTTTGGTGCGAGACATGGCTTCCAGTAATCTACAGGAAAAATAAGTCAAATGTGCTCAGAGCTGATTAAATTAAACAAAACACTGCAGTAGATCAACTCAAATAATAAAAGGCTGACAAAAATGGAAGCAGCTTTAAACATATTCAGATGAACTGACAAAATGCAAAAATCAGTGGTCGAAATGAAGAAAAGGCTAGCTGAGTACAAGACTACTTAAGAGGAGAAATTTAAAAAAAATGGTAGTTTAGAACACAGAGTATGTAGACAAAATCTAAGGTTTCTTCTGCACCAGGGATACTGGAATGAAGAGAATGTATTAGTTTTATGAAGGCACAAATAAGCAACTGGACTGGTATGCCACAGCAGAAACTGTTAATTGGAGAAGGCACACCGTATGTATGCCCCAAATTTAGCCATGGGAAAGCAGCCAACACCTTTACTAGTAAAGATGTAAAGCTACCAGTGAAAAGGGTTGATTCTGACAAAACTGTGGCAAAAGGGCAAAGTATTAAAAGTTGGCAACTGCAGTGTGTCTGTAGAAAAAAGTTATGTACTCACCATAACGTTCCACCTGAGTAGTTATACTTCATTTTCTGCAACCTGTGGGTATTCAGATCCATATCGGATCAGAGACGGCAACATTTTTCAAGCATCTGCTCCAAGCTCCTCCCCTTACCCGTAATCCCTCACACCTACCTTCCCTCAGATCGAGTTTGCCACTATTCAAACTATCAGCAACTCAATAACAGCACTAACCTAGAACAGGTTCGGGAGAAGGAGGGCAGGACGGTTGCAGAAAATGAAGTACAACTACTCAGATGGAAGGTTATGGCGAGTACATAACTTCTTTATCTGAAGTAGTTATAACTTCATTTATCTGCAACCTGTGGGACAGAGTCCCCAGCTATCAAAACACCCATGGGAGGCCCTCATGGAAGGATATTCCTGAGCACCACAGAGCCAAAGGATGCTCTCCCTCTAGAGATCAAATCCAACTTATAAATGAGAAATAAATGTATGCGACCTTGCCCAGGTCGCTGCTGCACAGATATCATCCAGTGAAACGCTAGACCAAAAAGCAGCAGAATTTGCCAAAGATCTGGTAGAATGAGCTTTAACAGGACCAGGTGGGGACAGACCTTTATCTTTATAGACTTGCAGTATACACTGTGTAATCCATCTAGCTAAGGAGACCTTGGAAATGGCTTTGCCCAAAAAGGGTCTAGTAAAGGACATGAATAACTGATCAGACTTACGAAACTGTTTAGTCCTATGTAAACAGAAACAAAGCGGTCTATAAACATCTAGCAAATGCAGCTTATATTCACCCATGTTCTGAAAATTTGGAAAAAATAACAGGCAGATTAATCATGTGGTTAATATTTGATTCAAAGGCAACATTTGGTAAGAAAGGTTCGTGCGGAGTGAAACTCTGTCTTTATGGAAAAAATCAAGTAAGGGGGCACGGCAGACAAAGCTTGGATCTCAGAAACCCTTCTGGCCGAAGTAATGGCCACTAGAAAAGCTGTCTTCCAGGACAAGAATTTTAAATCTACTGATGCTTCGAATGGGGGAGCAACTAGCGCCTGCAGAACTAGGGTAAGATCCCAAGGAGGAACTGAATCCTTAACTGGGGGGACGTAAAAGAAAAGTGCCTTTCAGGAAGGCTCGAGTCTCAGAGGCCACAGCATTCACATTTTCGCCAATGTGAAAATTAGGTATAGCTGCCAACTGTACTTTCACCGTAGAGGAACTAGCCCCTTGTTGGAAAATACTGGACAAAATCTAACACTGCAGGAACCGGACCGTAAAGGGATCTAGGTTCCTCTGAGAAGCCCAAATAGAGAAGCGTTCCATTTGCTGCGATAAACCTTCCTATTGGAAGCTTTGTGGGATGCCACCAAAATAGACTTTACTGCAGATGACAGACCGGGAGTCCTAGCAATCAGGGGAACTGGAGCAACCAAGCCGTCAACTTGAGGCTGCCCAGATCGGGCGGACTGATGCCAGAGGGATGAGAGAGGAGATCCGGGCAGGGATCCAGAATCCGAGGAGTTAGAACATGAGACCAGAGGAGGGGAAACCACACCTGACGAGGCCACAACGGGGCAATGAGGATCACTTTGCACCCCAGTCAGCAAGCTTTCTGAAGAAACTTCGGAATGAGAGGTAATGGGGGTTACGCATACAGTAACCCAGGAGGCCAAGCATGGACGAGAGCATCTCTGGGGGAGTTCCCTGGTGAGGGGATCAGAGTGAAGAACTCACTGCACTTCGCGTTGGAAGGAGATGCTTAGATATCGCAGCAAGGCTGACCCCATGCAAGGAAGGTCTTCTCCGCTATTGACCATTTCAGATACCACTCTTATGGCATTAGAATAGCCCAACTCAGTCAGTCCGCTAAAATGTTGGAGCGTCCCGGGATGCGCGTAGCAATCAGAAACAGACTGGTGGAGATCACCCACTCCCACACTCTCATGGCCTCACAACAGAGAGGTAAGATCTGGTTCCTCCTGGTTTGTTAATGTACCAGACAACAGACATGTCTCACTGAACTGCAATCGTCCCTGGGGGAAGAACAGCATGAAAGGCTTGCAATGCTAAAAGCACTGCCCTCATCTCCAGAACACTGACATGCAATCTGGTCTCGGTCTGGGACCACGTGCCTTGGACCGGCCTCCCCAAATAAAACCCTCCCTCACCCGAGCAGGGAGGCACCCGTGGTCACTGTGGCTTGGGTTGCGGGTGTTATGAAGGGGCGACCTGCCACGATATCTGGCGATTGGAGCCACCAGAGAAGAGAAATCTTGCAGGCTCTGCTAATTTGTATTGGTTAGTCCATGGTGAGGTCCAACCAAGACCACTGAACTGCCAGGGTCCATTGAAGCACCCACATGTGAAGGCGCGCACAGGGAAGGATTTAGATTGTTGCGGCCATGGAGCCTAGGGCTAGGAGAACATTGCTCACAGTTGGCGTCCTGGGGCCAAGGATCACTGACATGAGCTCGCAGGTTCTGGACCCTGTCCAGAGTGAGAAAAACTTGCAATATTAGAGTGTCCAGCCGTGCCCCTATAAATTCCAAGGTCTGTGTCTGGTTCAAGCGGGACTTGAGAGATGTTGACGGTAATACCTAGGTTGACTGCAAGATGTAGGAAGGAGTCTCTGGCCATGCAAAGCAGCCGCTTGGTGGTAGCAACGAGGAGCCAATTGTCTAGGTAAGGAAACACCTGAATTCTCTGAAGCCTCACGTGAGCCGCTACGACTGCCATAACCTGGGGGCTGGGGTGAGACTGAAGGGTAGGGCTCTGAAATGGAAATGATTGGCTCCCAGCCAGAAGCGAAGGAATCTACTGGAGCTTCTGCAAACTTTGATATGGTAGCAAGCGTCCTGGAGGTCTACAGAGCACATCGTCGCATTCTCAGAGGTAAGGTAGAATGGACTGCAAGGTGACCATCTGGAATTTTTGCTTGGCTACAGTCAGCTTCAGGGTTGATAAGTCCAATATGGGCCTGAGGTCCCCCGTCTTTTTTGGCACTAAAAAGAACCTGGAGTAAATGCCTAATCCGGACTGATCTGGGGGGACCGGTTCAATGGCTCGATTGCGAAGCAACTTAGAAATTTCTTGCACTGTGGCCTCCCTTTGAGCGGGTGGAACATCTGGGAGGTGCTTTGGACGGGTGGGGCAACGAAAAGGATGAAGTAGCCTCTGGATATTAATTTTGAGCACCCAACGGTCCGTCGTAATGGACTCCCAAGCCGTTAGGTGCAATGACAATCTTCCCTTGACTGTCTACAGAGTAGAACACAGTCGGGCAATCCCTCAGTGTTGCTGTGCGGGTCTATATGAGAAGGTCTCCCTAGACCCACAGTTCCCCGGGTCCCTTCTGCCTCTGAGGCGGTGTCTGTCTGGTCCCCCTCTGCCTCTAGGGGACAAGTTGTCCTGAGAGTCCCAGGAAAACAGATTTTCAGGACTGTATAATCTTTTGCCTTCTCCGATTCCTAGAAAAAGATATTTGAGAGCTAGAGAAGCGGACTCAGACGGTAGACAGAATCTTCCAGTTGTTCCCGCTCTGGACCAGGGTGTCACAAACTGTCTTCCCGAATAGGGAGGAACTGTCAAAGGGATCATTTGTGAATGACGCCGTGAAGGGGTCCACGAATTGACAAAGTCTGAGCCAAGCGTGCCACCTCATGGCTACGCTGGTCCCAGCCGCCCTAGCCGCTCCTTCTGTGGCATGGGAAAGACGACGCATGGACGTGTTCAAAACAGATTTCAGAGTGGACATTTTCGCCAAGAACAGCCGCTTGACCTCTGGCGACAAAGAATCTGGGGGCGACACAGCGAATTCTGTGACTAGGCCTTGCTGAAGTCGAATGACGTGTGCCAGATAATTCAGCGCTCATATAAAAAACATCGCTGAAGAAAAGACTCTCTTCCCAAACCGACCCACTGCCCTAGACTCCTTGTCCGGAGGGAGGACCGAAGAACTTTCCTGTGCCAGTTCATTCTTGGTGGCAGCTGCCACCACTATAACCTACACCGGGGATCCCTTGTACCAGGCCTGTCGGTCTAGTGGAGGAGAAAGGATCCTGTCCGGGTATTTGGGTATTGGCTCTATGGTGTCACGCTCGTTCCATGCCCGCGTGGTAATGAGATCCACTAAGGGATCTGCAGGAGGGGACACCCAGGATGTAGATGGGCCCTTGCCAAAGGCCTCCAGGAATACTGACTCATCCGTAGGGTGTTTTGGGGCTGACCAACTGCCCTTCTGGCGGAGAATTTCCATGATGTCTCCAAAGGAGACACCCACGGGAGGTGACCCGGGGGAACCCTCACCTTCATCCAAATCAGTATCTTCTGTGAGGGACTTGGGGGGGAGTCCATGTGCCTCCTCTTACATGAGTGCTTACAGGGAGCCTCCACAGTGGCACACTCTGAAGAGGGCTTGTAAGTCACGGGGGGGTTCCACGACGGGATCCACCTGGGGGTCCTCTAGCACGGGCTGTCCCTGGGACAAGTTGATGGGAGTCGTGACCAAATCCACGGAAGCCTGGGCGGAGTCCAAGGCAATGGGCTGGGGTCTCACTCCTTGGGAGAGAACCATCTCCACCATGTCGAAGGTTGAAGGAGAGCGCACCTCCTTAGCAACCAACAAGGAAGAAGCTCTTCTCGGCTCCATCGTGAGGATCGGAGCAGAGGCCAAGGTAGCCAGGGTTCTGAAGGAATAGCTCGGATCCGACAAAGTCAAAGCCGAAGACACCTCCGTTCCCTTGGATCAGATTTCCTGTTCTCGGCCCTGACAGCTGTTCGGATCCAAATAAGTCTGATCCGAGGAACTCAAGGTAATCACCGGCATCAAAGTTGGAGGAACAGACAGTGCTGAAACTCCAGCTCAAAAGACCCTCGGATCCATAAACCCCAAAACTGCAGGTCAGATCAGGGAAGGTTGGACGGAAGAAGGGCATAGAGGTCCCCTCTCTGGCCGGAGAGTGGCCTGGCAAGACTCCCATTTGGATTTCGGTCCGAATGAACCTCCACATCATCCTGTCCATGTTAAGCTCTGACAGACTGCGAGGAGGTGACAGACTCTGATCAGGCTGGTCTGTGAGATGACCTCGAAGGCGGCCTCTGATCCGAGGGCTCAGTTGGCTCCTGGGAGAACCTCGGGGAGTGGAGTCGAGGAGAGGTGGTCCCGACAACTTTAGTAGGCGGACTGGGAAATGGCTCCCGCTCTGGAGACAGTTTGTGGTGTCTTTCCCCTCTTTTATCATTGTCTCTCCTCTTTGATTTTGTCCCAGTCTCAGAAGGTTTAGAGGGAAGTTGAGTCCCAGCCTGGGGGGGTGTGGGGGGGGTGTGATTTGGTCAGCTACTGGAGCCGATGTCCAAGTAGAGTCCAATGCAAAAACTGGTAGCAGGCCCTTAGCTACCAGCTTTGCCTTCCTTTCTTTCAATGCCCTAGGGTTGAACCCTGCACACACACTACAAGGCAAAGATAGGTGGGAGACACCCAGGCAAGTAACACATACACAGCTGTTGAAAGCTTACGGCCACACACTGTGCATTTTTTAAAAGTTGGTTTTGGCTGCTCAGCCATCACCACACACCACTCAAAACTAAACCAACAAAAACACACACACTAAGGACTGTTAGGCCCACACTACCTCACAACTCCTAACTTTTTAAAACTATTTTTTTTTTTGTCCGAAAACCGATGGACGAAGGGAAGGAAAGGGATGACCAAAAAATGACTACACTCACACACTAAATATATATCAAAGTTACCACTTACTACACCCACCTTGGAGCTATAGAGACCACGATGCGTACACATGAAGCTGCAAACGAGATCTGGGGGAAGGTAGAAGATGTGAGGGATTATGGGTAAGGGGAGGAGCTTGGCGCAGATGCTTGAAAAATGTTGCCGGCTCGGATCCGATATGGATCCAAATACCCACAGGTTGCAGATAAATGAAGTTAACGACTTCAGATTGATTATTCACTGTATGCCAGGTAGAAGAGAAATACATTTATTCCAGTAATCAGGGAATGTCCAGAGGCAGGTGTGAGATTTAAGCTACTGTATCCAAACAGTCTTCAGAATATTTTTTCCAGGAGGGTAAATTATTTTTGATGCTGAACAGGCTACGGAGGAAATGCAAAAGTTAATCCAACAAAAAATAAGCCATCAAGCAGTAGGCGATGCTACTTCTAATTCTTCTGATGATAGAGCACACAGAGGACTTTGCCAATGAAAGCTTTTCCACTGTTCCAAAGGAAAATGCTTCACAGACGGAGAAGCACAAAGGAGTTGACCAGAAGTATCGGGAGTGTCATGGAAACGAACTGAAAACTGAAGTTGGGAGATGGAGATCAACAGGAACACCAACACGGAAATTAGTGAATAAATGAGAGACTGCAAAGCAACAATCGCATTTGTGAAATACATCTGTATAAGAATAAGTGGAAAGAGTATACTTTTGTTGACTTTGAAACATGTGAGGAACTGAAAAAGATTTGCCTCATTTCCTGCCATTAATGTCTGTAAGACTTGGGGGGGGGGGGGGCAAGAGGAGGGAAAACAGTAAGCAAGTAAAACAATTTTCTTAAAGTTTCGATGAAACCTTTCACTATATAAAAATACATTGCATAGTCTACAGTATTCATAGTTATTCTTGTATGTGATAAAGTTAATTAAGGTTACCAGATGCCTTTTTTCCTCTCTCGCTTTTTTGGTATTAAGAAATGCAAGCATTGCAGTGCAAAAAAAAAAAGCTAGACAAACGCATGTTTAAGTCAACAGGCTGTAATCTTGTGTTGTTTAGGTGAGGGGATGGGGTTTAAAAGTGCATAACTCAATATATGTAGAGCTAATATATTTTCGTTTGCTTCTACATAAGTGAATGGCTGGATTAAACCCATGGCTTAATCTAACAACAAACTAAGAGTAAATATGTGAACACTGAATATAATTAATAGTCTATCTTTAGCAATAAAATGTTTTGGCTCATCTTTCAGGCTGCAACAAAGGGCTACATTTTTTCTTTTACTTTTCCATGGGGCAAGTGATAAAGTACAATAAAAGAAAGAACATGGTTTTCTTCAAGGCTAAATGTTAGAGTTCTAACAGTATGCAAGTAGTTTTTACATCAGAGGGGGATACCGATAAAAAGAACAGACACCAATTACTTTAAGTAGAAGCACGGGAAGTAATGAGAGTCTTAGCATGGATAACCTCAATTTCAGTTTAATCAGGACTTGTGCTAGCAACTGTCTATTTTGCACAAATGTTTCTATTAGGAGGGTTAAACTTCATTATTTCAAGAAGTATGTAGTTGTGTTTTCTAAGGGGTTTTAATAAAACAAAGTCTTGTAAAAAATGACAGGTTCATATGCTGCTGATGACAAACTGTAAAGAATTAATAAGACAAGCATTAATAGGTGCATGTATCACAACAGCTGGAAATGGACATTTAAAAAAGCTGCCATATATAACATGTGGAACTAATGGCTTCACTTTCCAAAATTATCTTACAATGCGAATGGTCTCACAGGTAGAGACAAAAAAGAAATAAAGTATATTAAGAATGCTGAGTGCACATAGCAATGCTAAAGTAGATACATTTAGAAACAACTGCGCATGTGGATTTGATAAAGAAAGGATTTCAGGATGGATACTCAGCAGAATATCTGCGACAAAGGAAAAAAGAAACAATTGCTAGAGGAGTTCTGGTAGTGATAAAAGAGGGGGGGAAGACAACAGTAGGTTTGCAGTATTAAGCAGCTACTGGCAAGGGATGAGGATTATGTTGGCATGTATTTATATTATACCCAAAACACTATTTTGGAGCTTAAAAAATTTGGAAGAAATAATCAGCTTTCAGCAGGCAATACTACTTATAAGTGGAGAATGGGAATTTGATCAACAATGAAGATGTTTCACGGGGATGCTAGAATGAAAACTATAACAAAAGAGAGTATATTTCTTAAGAAATTTATAAAAATATTTTGTTTGAAAGACATGAATTCAGTAGTAGGAACTCACAATTTACATATTATACCCAAATGTACAACTGGGCTAGACCTGAAATTATATTTCACAGGAACATGTCCATTTAATTGAGAACTGTGACACAAATCCAATAAGTATTTCAGATCATGTGCCAATAATTACCAAGATAAAAATGCAGGGCAATTAAAGATGAGATGTCAGCGTTTCCCCATCTGCCTGTTAAAAAGAGGAATTTATGGAGTAGTGGAAATTATCTGGGAGTTACTAGGGATGATAAAATGTACTCCAGAAGTTATAGCTAGTGAATAGGATAACATAAAAGTGGAGTTTAAAAGTACAGCAGAAATACATAAAAAAAGGGATCTAGTTAACAAGTAGTAAGAATTATTGAGAGGGACTGAAAGGTTAACACGTTACAAAATGAGACGAATCTCGCAGAACAAAATAAGGCACACTTGCAGAGTGCCAAAGAGAAAATTAGGGAGTACCTACATAATTTGCATGACTTTAGAAAGAGTGCTGTTAAGCAACGGTTTTGGGTAAAAACTCCAGAGCACAAAAATTGTTGGCACAACAACTTAGGGAACAGAAAGAGTTGCTAAACTTAGGGAGCCTATAACAAGAAAAATAACCAGAGAGCATGTAGAGGTATTAGAGATATTTTGGAAATTTTATGAAAATTTGCATAAAGCAGAGAAGTGGAGAAATCATGGAAAAGCACAAATGGAAAAATGTATGGGAGTTAAATATGCCAAGGTCAGACGTAGATAGGACTCAACAATTAACAGTTAAGACAGGGAGGAGAGAAAATAAAATGGTGACGTATAACCAATTTACAGGAAAGTCTCTAGGAACAGATGGTATTCCTGTGAAAGTTTGGAAGTTAGGAAGAAAGTGAAAAGACCCATCTAATCCAGCTTAATATAGGCCTATTTCAATTTTAAACCATGAATATAAAGTGTTTCTCTCTAGAACGACTAAAAAATGGCAACAGATGCCGATGTTGATAGATATGGACCAATGTGGTTTTGTGGAAGGGAGACAAACATTTTGACAACATTAACAAAACAATGATTATCCTGAAGGATACAGAATTTAAGAAAATACTGCTGTTACTTGTAGGTCTTGATGCAGAGAAAGCATTCAGCAGAATAATCTGTATGAGTAGGGCAATGCAAGCATTTACATTTCCTGATACATTTATAAGATTAATTAGGAGGATATGTGAAGGATTGGAGGCAAAAATCAAAGTAGGAGGATTCCTCTCAATTGTCTGACCAGAATACTGCAGGGGTGTCCTTTTTCCCCTTTATCATCTGCATTATATTTAGACCCAATGACAGAGAAAATAAAGGACTTAGAAAATTCAAGGATATAACTGGTATGGTGCTCAGGCTTTATTTAGATATTTTGTACCTGATGGAACCAGAAAAGCACATCTCACTGTTGTGGAATATTCTGAGACACTTCCGTTTTTTTTCCCTGGATATAAAATTAATGAAGATGAAGCACAGCTATAAACTGTGTACCCACACATGAATTGGTCCAGCAGGGGTTCCTATTACCCGATCAAAACGTTAGGTTAGCAAATACCTACACGTCGATCTGGTAATAACGAAAGCAAAAAACGTGAATGGCAGATTTAACACAGGGAAAGAATTCCCTTGGCCATCAGGCGGATTTTGCCCCCTTCCCCACTGTAGAACGATCTAGGAGTTGGCCTATTTAGTTGGGGGGGGGCACAATCCCCCCCTCATTTTGGTTTAAATTTTTTTGCGACAGAGGGAATTCATTCCTTACGATAAATCGTCCGTTTGCTGTTTTTAATTTTTCGATATTACCAGATCACCGTTAAGGTATTCGCTAACCTAAACGTTCGATCAGGTAATGTAGACGCTTCCAGCGGTACACATACTTAAGTAGACATGATAAAACAAAGTATTTAGGAGTATGGATTAAAAAGGAATCTGTTATGGCAGCTAAGAATATGTGGGAAAAGACCAAAAAAATAATACAAAAATGAGAAACTAGAAGCTTTAGTCTATGGGTATGGATAGCAAGATACAAGCAGTAAAAATGTTTTAGCCCCTTTAGATTTATACACAGGTCAGGTACATTTTTATCAATCATAAGCGAAGTAGTGGATGGTAATTAATAAAGAGTTGAAGGATCTTATTTGAAAGGGTAGAGTCAAGTGAGATAAGATGATCCTCCCAATAGAGCAACAAAGTTAAGCATTACCTGAGCTGAAGGGATATTTTACAGCTTTTATACACAACACAAGCAGAAAGCTACAATTCAAAGTGGAATGGAATGAAGATGAAGCAGTGGGTAACTCAAGAAATGCAGAAAGAATGGTATTTTGAATGTAGATCCTTAAGGACAATAAGTCTTACAGAATATTATAGTCCTAGAATAACAAAGAATACTAACTAAGAAAACATGGGGATAAAGAAAGGAGATTCCGTTGATAGGGATTACTGTAATTAGGGGTACAAACAGCAAACAGATGGCCGGGCTTTACTGGAAGAAGATGACAAAGGAACCAAAGTACTGGGAACAAATAGTGAGAGAAGAAAAGGTAACAGAATGGGAAGAGACCAAGAAGACATTTGGATGGCAGGCTAGTGACTGTCTTCCCTATCAGGGGTTGACAGAGTACAAAGAGAAAGGGATAAGGGAATCCTAAATATAAGACCTACATTGATTGAGTAGTTGTATCTAGAACAGAAAGTGCTTTTTAAAAAGGGCCAATTTGTACGGCATATAAAATATTGCACAATAACTATAGGAATCAATCAGAAGAGGTCAGAAGAGATTGGGAAGTGAGAACAGAAATGCAATTCACAAATAAAACAATGGGAGGGCATATGTACAGCTCCCACAGTTGCAAAAAAAATCTAGACTATTTAGGATTTTTGCCTAAAGTGTTGGCATAGATATTTTTCAATAAATTTGTCCTCCGGTAGATAACAAATGTAGGTGTGGCGTGGAAGAGAGAGGTTAACTGGAAATATGTTTTGGTAGTATAAAAAGCTGGCAGACTAAAAATTCCATGTAGAGTACTTGTCAGTACTATTGGGTAACTAAGGAAATTATTTTTTCAGCTGGGATACAGGATCTGAACTGCCTAGACATAGCAATGCTTTGCTAAACTCAACTCTGGTGGCTGCCAAAAATCAATTACTAAAAAATGGAAATCAAAACCTAAACCAACTATACTTGTAGTGAATATTGTAACAGATATAAAAAAGCAGGAAATTGGATCTTTAGAAAGGGGCAGTAATAAATTACATGAAAAAAAATCAAAATTGTAGGAGCAATGGATGCATTAAAAATGTTCTAGCGGAGGAATAAGGTTTAAGAGAAGGCAGGAAGTGAATGATGTTGCTTAGATTATATGACGTATAACAATTTGTGTGATATATAATGTTTGCAAATGTGAATTTGTGAATATGGTTTGATTACTTTTACATGAATACATGTTTGCCTACATCATAAGTGATAATTCAATAAAGGTGTTAAACTCTCTCCATCTACAAGCTACCAGACTCCCATATCTTCCAAATCCAATAAAGTTTTTCTCATGCATTTTACTACACTGTATTTTAATGTCCCATGTCCAACAAAATTCCTTTGTCTGCCTGACAGCTACCTTTCGGCTGATTGACTGTTACATGACTCAGTAAACTAAACAATTTTTTTCCCATCTACCCACCAGGGTTCTGGAAACTTTCTGCATTTAAGTGGAGCTCTACAATCATACGACTTACACTGCCCACTTCACCTTGGCCAAACATGCTGAACAAACAGAAGATAGCCATATTTTCCACTCTCTACTGGGTAGCCATAACAATGTTACTATATTAACAAAGCCTCATTTATAACCTAGCCATAGAATGTCGCTTCTAACAAAATAGAAATGCTGCTTCTAACAAAATTACTTTTATCAAAGCCCTATTTATTAGGGATGTGAGATTATACTTTTCTATTCTAATTTCATGTACAGGCAGTAGCAGCCTAATATGTAAACAAATTCTACCTGAATAAATCCATTCCAACACTTCTGCCTAACAAATTCCTTCAGTTCCACCTAATTTATGAATTAATCATTGACATGAATTTTCGTTTACTCAGGAAAGAGGATACAGGAGCTCTTGTAAGCCTTCAATTTAACTCCTTTGTTAAGCAAAAATGTTTTTCCAAAACATTTAGTATGTTAACAAAATTTAGTCATTTAAGTATGTCATATTTAAGAACATCTGAGTAAAACCACTGCAGCACCTGTCAGTGGACAGGGAAACAATGACAGTAAGCAATAATCTGACTGCAGACAAACTCAGACCATCAGAATCAATTTGGTGCACAAATGCATCTTTAATTTGGTCTTGTCTTGGTTAAATTGCAAGTCCAAATTTAAGTCAACTGAAAATTTCCAGTGAAATTAAACTCCAACCCTTCTTTAATCTGCCATTATCACAGTTTGAATTGTTAAACAAGTGCACTCTTTACTGGGTAAAGCACAGCGTTAAGTGCCTGTTTTCTGACAAAAAGAATAAATTATTTAAACAGAGTGAAACTATCATACCACACCAAAGAGAAGGCATCAGTTCAAACCTATGATGCAATCATGATGTAATCAAAGACCATTATCTACTCAACCTCATTTAAATGTTTGAAACAAAAAACCCAATATACAGTTTTAGACAGTCTTGCCAGCTCCAGTAGAAGTTGTCAAAAATCAACACATACCAGGTAAGTTCATAGAAACTAATTAATGGTCTAGAAAATTTTCAGCATAAAAAAATTGTTCTACATTTCACCATATGGTCACTAATTTAGAATTTTGAGGAAAACATTAGTAAATTCCAGCAGAAGACCTTTCATTTTCACCTGTATTTTCCTCAGAGGATGAATAACCAGAAGAGGCATATGGATCACTTCCATTGGAACCATATAGGCTCTCTTTTTCCAAGTTACTTCTACTCTTCCGAAGACTGACTGAACCATTTCCCTGTTGAACTAAAGAAATCCCAATGAAAAAAAAGAGTTAATGTAAAGCACAGCTAAAGATGCAAGCAAAACATTGACGCACAACTTTTTAAAACTTTTACATTAGGTAGTTGTACGAAATACAAACAAGAAACACCTGTAAATGCAAACTTCAGTACAGACAACAAATTGAACAGAGATTCATTAAAATAAATGGAAAATTGATAGCTATAGTTAGTTAACAAATTTTCAAAGTTGTGAACTGTGCCAACACCCTACACTGGGAAACACAAAAGTAAGACGACAATCTGTACAAAGTTTTTAACTAAAAATCTAGTGATCCACTAATGAACCACACACAAAATAAAGTGACACTGTTACTGACCAACACTATTTTCAATTCCTAACATTCCTCCCACTATATATATATATATATATATATATATATATAAATAAATATATATATACATATATATATATATATATATATATATATATATATATATATATATATATATATATATATATAAATAAATATATATATACATATATATATATATATATATATATAGATACAGATATAGTTAAATATTTCAATATATAGGCATTGATAAATATACGCATATGTATACATAATAGATGTGTGTATATTTATCTATAGAGATAAATACATGTGCACTTGCCTACTTGGTCCAAAACCATCATGTAGGAACTTTCTTTACACCTCATTAAAAATAAATTCCAGACATGCTTTGTCAGTCAAATGTGGCATAACAAACAAGAAAACTTGCACAGGACTAAAAGTGTTCAAAATCTCAATACTCCATACATATAACTTCCATATATACACTCGAGTATTAAAAATTATTCAGCTATGCCCAAAGTCATGTCAATTGTTTCACAAAACAGATCCTTCCCAGCAAAAGCCTTTATGACAAAAAAAGACAGAAGTGATTTCTTCCATCAACACAACAATTTTCTGACAATCAAGTTAGCCATAATCTGCATAGGAACAATACAGGAAAGTAAAAAACAGACTTATTTTAAGAGTATACTGTAACAGTGCACATGTAACTTGTTTTCATCTGCCTTGACAAAACAAAAAATAATTAGCAATGAAGTGATTATGGAAAAAAGTAAATAAAATGTAAAAGTCCATCATAAGACCATTTTCAAGGTATTCACTTAGGAAAACTGATAATAGGATATGTATGATAAAGTGACATTAATGAGTTACTGAGTCAGCCTCTATTATCAGCATCAACTTGTCAAGCATTTCTATGAAACCACTGAAGTAGAGCTGACAAGAGTTCTCATCTTAACAGCAGATTTTCGACAGAAGAGTACTTCAGCATTCATTAATAAAACATGGACATCTGATTTACTAGTAGGTGGGCTGGACCAAGGAACATCTTCAGCCACAAACAGACCATAGGCGGTGTAAGAAAACAGGAATTGTGAGCAATACCACTGTGACTTCACTCAAGGCTCAGTTTCAACATATTCAAAACATGTTCACAAAATAAACCATGTAATTATTTTTTTTGTAAATATATTAACACCAGTAGACGCTTACATGTATTTTATCAAACACTACACAAAGTCAGATGTTTGCATTTGAAACAAACAAATTAAATGCTGAAATGTAATACTGAGGTTACAAATTTAATCTAGTTTAATGCATTTCATTACAATATTTTTTTCAGCCAATTATAAAGTCATCAGCCTTCAAACAGTTAAAGCTGCTATACAGATATTCAAACCTGCTTCCTATTGAATCATGGAATGTCCTGGCATTACAAATGACGATACCAGAATTATAATACTGCTTAACCTTATTTACTCTCAAGCCAAAACATCTATAACCCCCAAAACACAGTATATAGAGTATGCAGATTCATATCTCAATTCAATACATCCACTACTCACTGCTGATAGAGTTACTGTACATCAGCCCAAGTCAAATGGCAGACTCCCCACTCACATAAAATAAAGTTCATCCTTGTCTATTTTCAAGCACAACTTAGACCTATGGACGGGAAAAAGTTATGTATTCACCGTGATGTTACATCTGCGCTGTCCATTTTCATTCTTCAAGTGGGTTCAGATCGGACCCTCTGATCCAACGTGGCTGCTTTTTACAGCTTGTGGATACTGGAAAGCTGTCGAACTCCTTCCCTTATCCAAAATGCTCTAGTCCCTTACCATACCTCAGATCTTGTATGCTGGATCTTCTAGCTTTCTAGAAACTTAGAAAATCATAATATGAGAAAATGAATATCTGGAGCTCAAAGGCAAGAACACTGGTTCCGTTAAGTCTCTTGTTCTTCCAGAAGTCACAAGCAAAATGGTAGGGGGTTGCAGAGAGGAGTTGAGGAAGAATGAAAATGGACAGCAGATGGAACTTATGGTGTGCACATAACATCTTTTATCAGATGATGTCAATTTTCCTTCATTCCTCAACAAGTGGGACAGAGCTCCCAGGAGGAATCTAAGGAAAGATATTCCTGAGCACTGTTGAGCTGAAGCTACTCTTCCGCTCAACACTATATCCAATTTGTAATGACTAAAAATGGTACGAAAATTAGCCCATTTTGCAGCCACACAAATATTGTCCATGGCAGACCTAGATAAGAATACTGATGAAGTTGCTATGAACCTGGCTGAATGGGTTTTGACGAAGACAAACCCAATTTGTTATAGATAAAGGAAATGCAATCAGTTAACCACCTGGCTAAAGTTAATTCGGTAACCGGTTTGCCCAACTTTGATTCTGAAAAGCAAACAAATTGATTTTTTTTTTTTTTAATGCAAACAGAAACGCAATTGTCTGTGAACGTCCAACGAATGTAAAAAGACGTTGTGTACCTACCATAACGTTCCATGTTAGTTGTCCTTCATCTGCCTTCCTTCTTGCCGTTTGGGTTCGGAGCCGATCCTCGGCTCCGACTCAGCCATCTTCAAAAACTCGAGAGCTGTATACTGGCTCGTGGCCACCCCATATTCCATGATGCCTGGCGCTAGATACCCAAATCTTGTTTGGTAAGTCTAACTGCAGACATAAGGAAAGGATCCTATCCTGGAATATATAAAACCTACCAGAGAGGCTACTAGACAAAGGAATAGCCAGAGAAGACTCAGCCAGTGAAAAAAAAAAAACAAAGACTCTTCTCGGTCTACAAGGATAGGGGGATGGAGGGTGAGACGCAAGAAAGAAGGCGAGAAGACAACTAACATGGAACGTTATGGTAGGTACATAACTTTTTTTTTGTTAAGTTGTCTATCTCGCCTTCATTCTTGCTGGTTGGGACAGCGTCCCTAGCACCTAAAATCCTGGGTGGCTCATCGGAACAAACTCTTCAGAACAGTGGAACCAAAATCAGCTCTGTTCCTGGAAACCACATCAAACTTATAATGCGAAATGAAAGTATGTGGGTTGGCCCACGTAGCCGCAGCACAAATAGATTCCATGGGCAACCTAGCCTGAAAGGCCACAGAAGTGGCTAAAGCTCTGGTGGAGTGACCTTTTGGTTTAACAGGTAATTCTTTATTCCTCAGTTGATAGATAAATGTGATGATAGAAGTCAACCACCTGGACAAGGTTACTTCTGAGACTGGAAGACCTTGTTTACCCTCAGCATAAGAAAGGAAAAGTTGGTCCGATTTCCTGATGTCCTTAGTTCTATGCAAATAAAAGCGTAGTTGCCTGTGAACATCTGATGCAATTTATATTCCGCCCTGTTGGAGTGGTCGGGAAAAAACACAGGAAGGTCTATGGACTGATTCAAGTTATTCTCTGAAGAGACCTTAGGAAGGAAGGATTAGTCCTGAGAGCAACCCTGTCATCGTGGAACACTAGGTACGGAGGACGGGTACAAAGAGCCTGAAGTTCCGAAACTCTTCTGGCTGAAGTAATGGCTACCAGAAAGAGGGTTTTCAAAGATAAAAACTTCAAGGAACAAGATGCTGCAGGTTCGAAGGGGGGCCAGAGAAGCTAAAATCAAATTTCGGTCCCACGGAGGTGGTGGATCTCTCACTGGAGGCCTGAGCAGAGTGGTCCCTTTGAGAAAGGCTTTACATAGCTTATGAGACATGATATTATTTTCCGACAGGCCAATGTGAAAATTTGAAATTGCGGCTAACTGAACTCTAATTGTAGCGGAAGCGGACCCAGAATGAGAGAGTTCCGCAAGAAATTCCAAAATGTGGTGTATAGGGGCTGAAAAGGGGTCTATACTCTTAGCCTCTGCCCAGGAAGAAAAACATTTCCGCTTACTAGCGTAAGTTTTTTTAGTCGTAGACTTGAGCGATGATAAAATAATTTCACGCATAGAGGGGGAGATATCTGGAAGCCTGGAAGTGGAGCAACCAAGCAGTGAGCTGGAGAGATTGCAGGGATTGGTGCAGCCCGCCTGATTGATGGATCAGATGGTCTGGAACTAGGTCCAGAATCTAAGGCTGCTCAAGAAGATGGAGGAACGGGAACCATATTTGTCGAGGCCAGTAAGGAGCAATGAGGATCATTCTGCAGCCCAATACGGTAGCTTTCTGTACTAGTTTCGGAATTAGGGGAAATGGAGGGAATGCATAAATAAGTCCCAGAGGCCAATCGTGGAGTAGAGCATCTCTGGGGGAATGTCCGGGAAGTGGAAGGGGAGAGAAGAAATTGCTGCACTTGCTGTTAAAGGGGGTGGCAAAAAGGTCGCAGAAAGGTTGGCCTCATTTGCGGAATATTTGGTCTGCAACTACTTGATTCAGAGACCAGTCGTGAGGCATGAGAACTGCTCTACTCAGCCTGGTCTGCTATGACGTTGGACTTCCCAGGGATCTGCGTTGCGATCAGAAACAGTTGGGAAGAGATCGCCCACTGCCAGAGTCTGAGTGCTTCTCGACATAGGGGGTAGGACTTGGTTCCGCCCTGCTTGTTGATGTACCACACTACTGACCTAGTCCGTTTGAATTGCATGGTCCCGGTAGGAAGAGAGTCCTGAAGAGCTTGCAACGCTAAAAGCACGGCCCTCATCTCCAAGACGTTTATATGCAGGTGGTACTCGTGGGTTGCCAGGTGCCTTGGACTGTCCTGCCCTGATAATGCCCCCCCTCCCGATCAGGGAGGCGTCCGTGGTGACCGTAGCAACTGGAGGGGGAAGTACAAATGGTCTGCCCCAGGGCACTGATGTGGAGACCATCCACCACGCAAGGTGCTTTTTACATGCTTCTGTGATCATAATTATGTGAGACATGGGAAGCTGCTGGAAGGACCATTAGGTGAAAAGCAGCCACTGGAGAATCATCATGTGAAAACGAGCTAGAGGAACAAGTATGATCGCTGCTGCCATGAGACCCAGAGTTTGGAAGACGAACCTGGCTTGAATTCTTTTGCATGCTAATAAGACCTGTACATGCTGGCGAATAACTAATACCGTGTCTGGTGGAAGGCTCGCTGAAATGTCTTTTGTATTTAAATTTGCACCTATAAAGGTGATAGACTGACAGGGTGACAATGCAGACTTTTCAAAATTTATTGAGATACCTAATCTGGAGCAAGTCTCGATAGTGTAGTCTCTGGCTCGCAGAAGGTGATGCCTGGTGGTAGCAGTGAGGAGCCAGTCGTCTAGATATGGAAACACCTGGAATCCTTGCAGTCTCCGGTAAGCGGTAACTACTGCCATACATTTGGTGAACACCCTGGGGGCTGTGGTGAGAACAAAGGGCAGAGCTCTGAACTGATAATGGCTGGCTCCCAGCCGGAAGCGAAGGAATCTTCTGGAGCTTCTGTCCATTTTGATGTGGTAGTACGGATCCTGAAGATCTAGAGAGCACATCCAATTGTCCTGACCCAGAAAGGGTAAAATGGACTGTAGCGTGACCATCCGAAACTTTGTTTTTTGTACAGACCTGTTCATTCTGCTGAGATCCAGAATGGGTCTCCAGTCCCCTGTCTTTTTTGGTACCAAAAAGAACCTTGAGTAAATTCTGGATCCTTTCTGGTCTGCTGGAACTTGCTGGATGGCCCTTTTTCTTAGGGATTCTGAAATTTCTTGAACTGCTTGATCCCTTAGATTGGGTGGAACATCTGGAAGGGACTTGTTTAACACTGAGTGCGAACAAAGGGAATTCTGTAGCCTCCGGATATAACCAACTGTACCCATTTGTCTTGTGTTATGTCTTGCCAGGCTCTTGGGTACAGCGATAATCTTCCCCCGACTGCCTCCAAAGCTGGGCAGTCGGGCAACCCTTCAGGGATACTGAAAGGGCTTCTCAGAGAAGGATTCTCTGCTGCCCTGGTTTTGCGGACCCCCCTCTGCCACGAAGGCGGCGTCTATTATTGTTCCCTCCTCTGCCCCTGGATGGGAACTCACCACGTGTGTCCGGCAAGGCTCCCCGGGATTTCCGGAACCACATATTTCCACTCTTCTGACCCTAAGGATATGGTCTGGAAGGAGTGGAAAAACAGACTCCCACGGCAGACAGAGTCTTGCCTTCCTGCTCACACCTGGTAAGGGTGTCCTTCACCTGTGATCCAAAAAGAGGGGAACCATCAAAAGGGGTGTTGGTGAAAGATGCTGTGAAAGGCTCCGCAAAGTTACATAGCCGCATCCAAGCGTGTCTCCTTAGGGCAACACCTGTGCCCGCGGCTCTACTCGCACCATCGGCTGCATAAGAAATGAGCCTCATGGAGGAGTTCACCACTGAATTAAGAGTCGCCAGATGGGAGGCTGCCTTGGCCTGGGCCCCCTCAGCTGATGGATCTTGGAGGGTATCGCCAAGCTCTTTAAGGAGATCCCTTTGAAGACGGATAAAGTGGCACAAATAATTCAGAGACCTCATGGAAAACGTCGCTGAAGAGAACATAGAGAACATCCACTTCCCATATCTGTCCATCGTCCTGGACTCCTTGTTAGGGGGGGTGGAGAGATGAAGTTTCAGCCAACTCCTTTGTGGCCGCCGCTACCACCATGGCATCAACAGGAACACCTTTGCTCAAAAAATATTTATCCTGTGGTGCAGTTATGAATTTAGCGGGTCTTCTGGAGGGTCAGTTCCACTGTCTGGAGCTGACCATGCCTTCGAAGCCACCACAAACATCAGTGGGTCTAAAGGCTGAGACACCCAGGAGGTTGAAGGTCAGGATCCAAACGCATCCAGGAATACCGACATCCTCGGAAGGGCTTAGGGTAGTCCAATTCCCCCTCTGCCTAAGCATCTCAAGGATGTCTAAGATGACATCTTCAGAGGGGGATCTCTGAGACCCTTCCGAATCCTCGAAGTCGGTATCTGATGTGACAGTCAGGGGAGTCAACATGCTTCCTCTTGCATTTCCTCTTACGAGGTGGTTCCGCTGAATGATCAGGGGAGGCCTCAGAAGAGGAAGATACATCCAAGGGGGTGCCCTGGAGCATTGGTCCCCCACGCTTGGGGTCTGGAGGAGGGGCAGAGGCAGACGCAGGCACCATAGTGGGAGGAGCCAATGGGGATGATCGTGGTGCTGACTTAGGGGCCAGCACAATCCTCATGACCTCGAAGGCGTCCCTGCTTGAATGCAGAGAAGGCTCCGGTTCCGAAGTGATTGGAATCCCTCTCCGCACCGAGGGGGCGGCTCCGAAGCTGATGTAGGAGCAGTGCTCACCTGCGCCAAAGCTCCGAGGGAGAGAAAGTACAGTTTTGTACCTACCATAAATGTAGATGTTCGAGTGCTCATACAGCTGCAGTCATTACAGATGGGTTATCCTGCCGTCAGGCAGGTCCTCAGTCGGCCGAATTCCAAAGTCTAGGTCCGTCGCCGCTTCTTCCCTGACGTCAGTGCGGCAGGGGTATAAAAGAGGCAGTCAACGCCATTTTCTTCAGTTTTTCTTGCCCCAGATGTCGGGTGCCCCCAGAAGGAAGTCAAAACAAATTTATGCAGACATGCAAAACAGAATTATCAAAAAACAGTAGTTGCAAGCAAATACACCATAAGAGAATACCACAAATAGGTTGTATGGTAAGATGTATGTCATAAGGCCTGTCCTAAGAGGGGATGGAGGGGGGGGTAACCTGGACTGCAGCTGTATGAGCACTCGAACATCTACATTTATGGTAGGTACAAAACTGTACCATGTTCATCGTGCATACAGCTGCAGTCATTACAGATGGGAAGAATCCCAAAGCTAAGTAGGGGTGGTAGGCACTAAGTGGAAGTAGGAGGAGCGAGGATGCCCTGCAAGACTGCTGTGGCAAAACCCCCTCTAGATTTAGAGTATAGTGGAAGGTGATAGTGCTTGGAGAAAGTGTGGACTAAACTCCAAGTGGCTGCTTCCAAAATGTCCTTGGTAGGGACCCCCCTGAGGAAGGCTGCAGAGGTAGCTGTGGCCCTGGTGGAGTGGGATCTGATGCATGCAGGCACAGTTTTTCCATGAAATGAGTAACAAAAGCGTATGCAGTGGGCTATCCATTTTGAAATTGTCTGTTTGGAAATGGCCTTTCCTTGAGCACCTGTAGCATAGGACACAGAGTTGCTCGGATTTCCTGAATGGCTTTGTCCTGTCCAAATAGTAACAAAGTTGTCTGTGAATGTCCAAGGAATGTAGTAGTCTTTCCCCTTTTTGTGGATTAGGATAAAAGGTAGGTAAGCGAATAGTCTGATTCAAAGCTACACTGGATACTACCTTTGGCATAAAGGTAGGGTTGGTTCATAAGGAAACTCTGTCCTGATGGAAAATGATGAATGGTTGCACAGCCATGAGGGCTTGTAGCTCAGAAACCCTGCGTGCTGAGGTGATAGCCAGAAGAGAGGCTGTTTTCCATGACAAGTATTGTAGTTCTGCTGAATAAGCTGGCTCGAAGGGAGGAAGGGTCAACTTTTCCAATACGAAGTTGAGATCCCAAGCAGGGACTGGTGGTTTCCTTGGGGGTTTTATATTTTTTGCCCCTCTGAGGAACTGCCTTAAGAGAGGATGAGAGAATAAAGGAGGATCTGTGTTGTATTGTGCAGAAATGGCTGAAGCGTGGATCTTGATGGAGGAGAAGGAAAGTCCACTGTAACATCTCAGCTAGGTACTGTAAAATTTGAATTATATTTATTATCCAAGGATTCTGGCCCTTTTCTTGATTCCAGGCACAAAATCGTTTCCATTTGGCAGAGTAGGCTTTTCTAGTAGAAGGTCTTCTGGCCTCCAAGATGACATCCTGCACCTCCTTGGAGAGGAGAAACTGTTGGGAAATCAAGGAATTCTCCATGCAGCTAGATTTAGAGTTTTGAGATGGCTGTGAAGGGTTTTGTAGTTGTGCTGGGACAACAGAAGAGGGACTAGAGGTAGGATCCACGGTGGGGAATGTGTCAGGCTCTTCAGGAGCGGATACCAGTGTTGTCTTGGCCAGTCTGGAGCAATGAGAATCATTTTCGGCCTCTCTGCTCTGGCTTTTAATAGAACTTTGGGCAGCAGAGGAAGAGGTGGGAAGGCATAGACGGTCAATGTTGTCCAATTGAAAGAAAGTGCGTCCACTTTCCAGGCCTGTGGATGATAGGTCCTTGAACAAAAATTTTTCCACTGGTAATTTCTGTAGGTAGAAAAGAGATCTATGTCTGGCTGTCCCCATGCCTGAGTTATCTTTGTGAAAACTTGAGGATGCAACTTCCATTCCTGTGGATCAGTCATATTTCTGCTTAGGTTGTCTGCCAGTGTGTTTTCCTTCCCTGGCAGAAATTGTGCCTGCAGTTGAATTTGTAATTCCAGTGCTGTGTTCCATAGGGTCATGGCTTGCCTGCACAGGGGGTATGAATGAGTTCCCCCTTTATGTACCACATCACTGTGGTGTTGTCTGTCCTTATCGATAGCTGGCCTGGATACAGTAGGTCTTTGAAGATCATAATAGCATTTTGCATGGCTAGCATTTCCTTTTGGTTGATGTGTAGGTGCTTCTCTTTTTGGGACCATTTTCCCTGAATGCATTGATCTGTCATATGTGCTCCCCAGGCGTAGTCTGAGGCATCTGTTGTGATGATTTGAGTTGCTTGAGGTACACCGAAAGGGAGACCTGTGTTTGTTTGGCAAGCTTGAGCCCACCACAAAAATTCCTTTTGAAGGCATGGAATGAGTGGTATAATTGTTTCCAAGCTGTGCCTGTGTTGAGACCATAAGTTTTTTAGGTACCATTGAAGTTTCCTCATATGCAGCTTTGCACATGGGATTAGTAGGATGCAAGATGCCATGAATCCCAGAGCCTGCAGGACTTTCCTTGCAGTTAGCCTGGTGAAAGTTGCCATTTTGCTGAAGTATTGAGACAGTTGCCCTTGTTTGTCTGGTGAGGTAGGCCATCTGGGTGGCTGTATTCAAGCTGGCACCCAGGAAAATTATTTGTTGAGAGGGTATTAGTTTTGATTTATTTTTGTTGACTGTGTATCCCAGGAAGTTCAACAGTTTTATTACAAACGCCAGGTGCTGCAGTAGTATGTCCTTGCTGTCCGCTTGGATCAGGCAGTCGTCCAGATATGGGTAGATTTGTATTCCTTGTAGTCTGCAGAAGGCGATTACTGATGCCAGACATTTTGTGAACACTCTGGGCGCAGTAGATAAGCCAAAGGGCAATGCAGAGAATTGGTAATGGGTTGAACCTGCAAGAAATCTATCTTCTGCAATCTTGTCTGATAGGGACATGCAGGTATGCCTCCTTGAGGTCCAATGTTACCAGCCAAGACTCCTTGCCCAGCATGGGAAGAAGCTGCTGTAATGTGAGCATCTTGAATTTTGGTACCTGTAGATATGCGTTTAGGATGGCTAGGTCTAAGATAGGGCTCCAATCTTTGTCTTTCCTTGGTACCAGGAATAGTCTGGAATAAAACCCTTGACCTTGTTCTTTTGCAGGTACCTCTTGAATCGCTTTCATGTCCATGAGAGCTGAAATTTGTTTTTGTGCCTCTGCCCTTTGATTTTGTGACAGGTTCGGCATGCCTCTCATTTTTGGAAGGGTGTGAAAGTGGAACCTGTAGCCTCTGTCTATAATGTCCAAAATCCATTTGTCTTTTGTGACAATATGCCAATTTTTTGAGAATAATGCCAATTGTCCGCCCAAAGGTGCTGCCATTAAAGCTTTGCTTGGCAGGTGTAGGGGGAAGTCATTGTGTCTGTTTTCTAAATGACTGTGATCTATCTTCTCCACCTCTTGGAGTTGGTGCTTGCCACTGGCTCTGAAAGATCCTTGAGGTTGCCCTCTACCCCTTGGGCGTCTGTATCTGCCCCTTTGAGGTCTGTCCGTGGCTGGAAAGGACCAATTTTTTGAAGGCCAGTTTCTGCTGAAACGTGGAGGTTGTACCCGCAGGAAATCTTTCACTGTTTGCATTGATTTCGCTTTTTCCTCCATTTTCTTTAGTACCTCCTCAGCTTTAACACCAAACAATACATCTTTTTGAAGAGGTGCATCTAATAATTTAGCTTTGACATGACCTGGTAAGGTTTGCTCTTTGAGCCAAGCATGCCTACGTATAACAGACCCCGTAACAGCAGCTCTACATGAGGCCTCTAAGACATCAAAACCACACTGCAAGGTATGCTTACCCACTTGCTCTGCACCATGCAACAAATCCTGCAACTCTTAAATCTGGTTGTTCTGGTTGTGTCATTTTGCTTTTCAACTGAGATAACAAAAACTGTTGATACTTCAACATACGGAACTGACAGTTTAAAGCCCTCATGGTTAAAGTGGCCGAGGTGTACACCTTTTCCCCCCACCTTTCTAAAGCTCTGGAATCTCTCTCTGAAGGAAATGGGTTTTTAGCAGTAGAGGCCTTAATTCCCTTGGGACCCTGTGAAATAGTTTCTGGGTCAGCAGTATGGCTATTATATAGGAACTGGTGAGAATCAGGAACCCGGTAATACCTGTCTGGTTTAACAGGAGCTGGAGGCAAAGAATCTTGATTAAGGCTGGCTTCTGTGTACACGTCATCCAATATATCTAAAACAGGAGGGATAGCCAGGGGCCAATGCTGGGGGAGCAGAAGAAATTCCCTGAGCCTTTTCTTGGAATCTGAGTAATCTTGGCCTTCCCAGTGAAAGTGTTCCCTCAATGTATGTAGGGTTTCCCCAAAAGAGTAGTCCTCAGGAGGGGAGACCAAGGGAATAGACTCCTCTGCATCAGAGTCTTCGAAAGGAGAATAGGCATAATCCTGGTCCTCAGAATGTTCTGGGGTAATAGAAGCTTGATCTGAGGAAGGGTAGTCTTCCTCTAATCTGGGCCTTTTGTCAGAGGGGGGTTGAAAAAGTACAGTTTTGTACCTACCATAAATGTAGATGTTCGAAGATCCACATTGCTGCAGTCCTAACACTTGGGGTAGTCCGCTGTCCCAGTCGGCCCAAATACCAAAGTATAAGGCTGACGTCGGTCAAGGCGCATTTGTCTGACATCAGGACGTCAGGGTACAAATGCGCATGACCGACGTCATATCCTCAGTCTTTTCTTGCCCCAGATGTCAGAAGACCCTAAAAAGATAAGGCCAAAACCAAAAAACACCAAACACTCCTGTACCTAATATATATACAATATATACAAATTTACAAAAATAGAACCCCACCCACACAACCACCCCTAAACACAGAGGGCAAGGAGGGAGGTATTGGACTGCAGCAATGTGGATCTTGAACATCTACATTTATGGTAGGTACAAAACTGTACTATGTTCTTCATCTCACATTGCTGCAGTCCTAACACTTGGGTAGAATCCCAAAGCAGAGGTAAGGGAGGATGGCTAAACTATAAAGAAGCAGGAGCTGCCAAAATGCCCTGCAACACAGCAGTGGCAAAACCAGCCCTGGATTTAGAATAGAGAGGAAGGTGGTAATGCTTGGAGAAAGTATGCACTGAACTCCAAGTAGCTGCCTCCAAAATATCCTTAGTTGCCACCCCTTAGAAATGCTGTTGAAGTGGCAGTAGCCCTAGTGGAATGAGGCCTAATCCCAGCTGGAATCTCCTTGCCATGATGGGAATAACAGAATGCAATGCAAAACCCAATCCACTTAGATATAGTTTGTTTTGACACAGGCTTGCCCTGAGAACTCAAAGCAAAAGAAACAAACAACTGCTGAGACTGCCTAAAATCCTAGTCCTGCTTAAATAATAACGCAACTGCCTGTGTACATCTAAAGTGTGCAAAATCTTTTCCCCTATTTTGGGGATCTGCATAAAAGTAGGCAAATGAATAGTTTGGTTTAAAGCCACACTAGAAACCACCTTAGGCATAAAGGAAGGATTAGTACGTAATGATACCCTATCCTTATGGAAAATCAAAAAAGGCTCAACCGCCATAAGGGCCTGCAATTCAGAAACCCTTCTTGCAGAAGTAATGGCCAACAAAAAAGCAGTCTTCCATGACAAGTATTTCAATTCAGCAGTAGCAAGAGGCTCAAAAGGTTGTAGAGTAAGTTTCTCCAACACAAAATTGAGGTCCCAAGCAGGAGTAGGAGCTCTACGTGGGGGTCTTATATTCTTTGCCCCTCTAAGAAATTGCTTGCACAAAGGATGAGAAAATAATGGTGGGTCACAATCATAGTGAGCTGAAATTGCTGCAGCATGAATCTTAATGGAAGAGAAAGACAAACCTTTGTCCAATAACTCAGTAAGATATTGAAGAGCCACACTCAAATTAGGCTCAGAAACATCCAAATCCTTTGCTGCACTCCAAAATAAAAATCTCTTCCATTTTTCTGCATACACTTTACGCGTACTAGGTCTTCTGGCTTCCATAATCACATTCAAAACTTGTTGAGGAAGTTGAGACCTGCTGTGGTTCAAAACAGAATATGCCAGGCTGTTAGATGAAGAGAGTGAAGCTTGACATTGAGTAGATGACCGTCCCTCTGAGACAAAAGGTGTGGAATTAAAGGTAAAGGCCATGGAGGCTTCCTTACCAGATTCCTCAGTAATGGGTACCAGTGTTGCGAGGCCAATCTGGAGCTATCAAAATCATCCTTGGCTTGTCTTGTCTGACCTTTAGGAGTACCTTTGGGAGGAGAGGCAGAGGTGGAAAGGCATACACATGAAGATTTTCCCAACTGAACGAAAGAGCATCCACTTTCCAAGCTGTGTGATGAAACCTTTCAGGTGCAAAACTTTGGCAGCTGGTGGTTTAGTGGAGAAGCGAACAGATCTATGTCTGGAGTTCCCCATGACACTGTCAATTTTGAAATACATGAAGATCCAGTTTCCACTCGTGGGGATCCATGATTTGCCTGCTTAACACATCTGCTAAGGAGTTCTGTGCTCCTGGCAGAAACCTTGCCTGAAGATTTAGCTGCAAGCTGAGCGCAGTCTCCCACAAAATCATTGCTTGCCTGCATAGAGGATAAGAATCGTTCCCCTTGCTTGTTGATGTACCACATGACAGTTGTGTTGTCTGTTAGAATCAACACCTGCCCTGGAAGAAGTAACTCCTTGAAAGCCATTAATGCAAACTGGACTGCTAACATCTCCTTCATGTTGATATGTAGATGCTGTAGTCTGGCAGGCCACTTGTCTTGTATCCACTTTCCATTCAGATGAGCTCCCCAAGCTATGTCTGAGGCATCTGTCGTTAGAATCTGACTCGCCTCTGGCCGGGTCACAGAGAGTCCCTTGTTTAGGTGACATTCCTGAGCCCACCACAAAAATTCCTTTTGAATGCAAGGTATTATTGGAATGACAGTGTCCAAATCCTGGCAGTGCTGTGTCCATACATTTTTGAGATACCATTGCAGCTTCCTCATATGCAGTTT
This sequence comes from Protopterus annectens, assembly GCF_019279795.1. Classification (NCBI taxonomy): domain Eukaryota; kingdom Metazoa; phylum Chordata; order Ceratodontiformes; family Protopteridae; genus Protopterus; species Protopterus annectens. Next base: position 1,308,115,733 of record NC_056725.1, read on the forward strand.
GGCATTGGGAAGCACCAGAATACAAGATGCCATGAACCCTAAGGCTTGAAGGACTGTCCTTGCAGTCAGCCCGGACTGAAGAGATAGTTGATGGAAGTAAAAGGAAAGATTCTTTTGTTTGTCCGGGGTTAAAAAGGCCATCTGGGCTGCTGTATTCAGTCTCACACCCAGAAAGCACATGTCTTGAGAGGGTACTAGACTGGACTTTATTTCGTTCACAGAATACCCCAGGCATCTTAGCACTGCTATCACATATTCCAGATGCTGAAGAAGCTCGTCCTTTTCTTGAGCCAGAATCAGACAGTCGTCCAAGTAAGGATAGATTTGTATTCCTTTCAGCCTGAAGAAAGCTATGACTGGAGCCAGAACTTTTGTGAATACTCTGGGCGCAGTAGATAAGCCAAAGGGCAATGCAGAGAACTGATAATGGGAATTCCCAGCTCGAAACGCAGATACTTCCTGCAACTGAGTCTGATAGGCACATGAAGGTAAGCCTCCTTGAGATCTAAAGTTACCATCCAGTGATCTTTGCCCAGCAGAGGTAAAAGCTGTTGTAACGTTAACATTTTGAACTTGGGAATGTCCAGATAAGTGTTGAGGATAGACAAATCCAAAATTGGTCTCCACGTGTTCCCCTTTTTGGTACTAGGAACAGGCGAGAATAAAATCCTAGGCCCCTTTCTGGCACAGGAACCGGCTGAATGGCCCCTATCTGGAGTAACAGAGAAATTTGCTTGTGAGCCTCTTTTCTTTGTATAGGAGGAATGTCTGGCATGCCTTTGAAAGGAGGCAAGGTATGGAAATAAAACCTGTAACCGTGGTGAACGATATCCAATACCCATCTGTCTTGGGTAATAAAACTCCAATTTTCTTTGAAAAGTGCCAGCCTTCCTCCCAAAGGTGCTGCCAGACGAGAAGGCTCTGGCAGCTGAAAAGGCAGGTCATTGGGTCTGCTTACGAAAGGACTGACCCCTGCCCTCACCAGAAGACTGGGCAGGTGAACTCCCTGTTCTAGGCCTAAAAGAACCTTGAGCTCTGCCCCTACCACGTCTAGATCTACCCCTAGACTGGGAATCATAAGAAGGATATGTCCACCCCTTAGTAGGCCAATTTCTACTAAACTTCGGAGGCTGAACCTGCAAAAAATCTTTAACAGTCTGCATAGACTTAGCCTTGTCCTCCATTTTCTTTAAAACTGCTTCCACAGGCGAACCAAATAACACATCAGATTGTAAAGGAGCATCTAAAATCCTTGTCTTGACATGCTCAGCTAATTTCTGATCCCTCAGCCAGGCGTGCCTGCGAAGAACAGAACCAGTGGCTGCCACCCTCGAAGAGGCCTGTACAGCATCAAAACCACATTGCAAGGAATGCTTACCCACCTGTTCAGAAACATGAACTAAATCCTGCAACTCTTTACACTCAATACCTTCCGCCAGAGCATCCACCTTAGACTTCAATTGTGAAAGGAGATAATTTTGGTATTTCAACATGTGAAACTGGCAATTCAAAGCCCTCATGGCTAAAGTGGAAGAAGTATACACCTTCTTTCCCCATCTATCCAAAGCCCTTGCCTCTATCAGAAGGAACAGGATTTTTAACAACAGAAGCCTTAACACCTTTAGGGCCCTGAGAAACAGTTTCTGGGTCTGCCCTAGGACTCTTAAAAAGATACTTATGAGCTTCAGGCACCCTATAATACCTATCCGCTTTAACTGGGGCAGGAGGCAAAGAATCAGGGTTCAGGGAAGCCTCTGCAAAAACATCTTCTACCACATCCAGAACAGGAGGTATAGCCAAAGGCCTATGCTGGGGCAGAAACAAAAATTCCCTAAGCCTTTTCCTGGAATCAGAGAAATCTTGACCTTCCCATTTAAAATGCTCCCTCATGGAATGAAGAGTCTCTGAAAAGAAAAATCCTCAGGAGGAGAAGCCGAAGGAGTAGAATCATCTACATCAGAATCAGAATAAGGAGGATACTCCTGCAAGTCTTCAGCAAGACTCAGAAGCCTCCGAACACTGCTCAAAACTCTCAAGCTCAGGTTCCACCCTAGGCCTCTTATCAGGGGGCATAGAACCTCTAATCATAGTAATCAAATCTTCTGCCATTTTAAGCATATGTTTCTTAGGCAGAGACCCTGAAGAACTAGGGGAGGCCCCACTGAAGTTAACCCTGGCCTGCCTCTAGAAGAAGCCTTGGAAACAGAAGGGGAGGGCCTAACCACCTTAGGAAGGGAGGGAGAACAGCTACCTGAGAAGCCCCTTCAGCCTGGCCTACCTCCTGAGAGGACACATCTTGTAACAGTAAAGTCTCTCCTGAGAATCCAAAGGAGCTTCTGGTAGAACCACCGGCTCCACCGAGCCCTCTAAAGAACCGACGTCCGGGACAGACTGTTCTTCCAACCTAGGCTTTGCTGCTTTGTCCTTGCGCTTTTTAGACGAAGCGGGCGTCGGAGCATCCGACGGCATGTTGTAATTACAACGCTTCCCAAAAACTAACCTGGCACAATCTAATCTTCTCTTAATAGTGCGTTTGTTAAATCTAGCACAAGAGCGACAGCCAACAACTTCGTGCTCAGGCCCTAAGCAAGGTATACACAAGGTATGGTAATCCCTATGAGGTATCTGTTTCCCACAAGAAATACAGTTATTCACTTTTTCTGACATCCGGTTAAATACTGAGGCAAGAAAAAAACAAAATATTCCCCTTCGGGGTACTTAGCCAACTTTGATTCGGTCTGAAACTCCGACTTCAGAAAATTTCAGAACGCCAACCTGCACTCGCAATACTGCTTCTGCATCGGACCATGCGGCAAAAAAGACTGAGGATATGACGTCGGTCATGCGCATTTGTACCCTGACGTCCTGATGTCAGACAAATGCGCCTTGACCGACGTCAGCCTTATACTTTGGTATTCGGGCCGACTGGGACAGCGGACTACCCCAAGTGTTAGGACTGCAGCAATGTGAGATGAAGAACATCCCCTGATAAGAGTAATCAAATCCTCAGCCATTTTAAGCATCTACTTTTTAGGCATAGGGCCTTGAGAGGGGGTCTGAGGACCCTGTTTTTTGGTTTTCATGGCTGCTTTAGATTTAGTGAAAGCTTTAATAGAGAAGGAGGAAGGCCTGAAGACACCTTGAGAAATGGCAGGCCTGTCTAAATTCTGAGTTTCCCCGCCAAGAGTGGCACCGGTATCTGCAGTAGGAATGGGGACCGAGGAGCCTGCGACCTCGGGTACTAAAGACACCGGTAATGTAGTGTCATCGGTACTCAGGGGCTGTGTAGGCGCCTCGCTGAGCACCGGAGAACTGGTAGTCTGCCATAGCGTGGTCTCAGTAGTCGGTGCGGACCTCATATGTCGGTCCTTATCTTTGCGTCTTTTGCTCAAAACTGGAGTCGGAGTATCCGACGACATAATAATTAATTTTTTTGCCAAAATAATGAAGGGCGAACTCCGCCCGGCGCTTAATAGTACGCTTGTTGAATCTAGCACAAAAACGGCAGGCCGAGACGTCGTGGTCTGGGCCTAAGCAAGGTATACAGAAAGAGTGGAAATCCTTATGCGGTATTTGCTTCCCCACATGAAATGCAATTATTAACTTTGTCTGACATCGGTCGGAGGCAATAAATGTTTCCCCAACGGGGTACTTAGCTTTCAAGAAGACTTCGGCTGAAATACTTTCATAAATCTCAGGAGCTGGCCGACCGCACTTGCGAACTGCTTCTGCTTCGGGCACCGCGCGGCAAGAAAGACTGGAGAAAATGGCGTCGGCTGCCTCTTTTATACCCCTGCCGCACTGACGTCAGAGAAAAAGCGACGACAACCGACGCCGGACCTAGACTTTGGAATTTGGCCGACCGAGAACCCGCCTGACGGCAGGATAACCCATCTGTAATGACTGCAGCTGTATGCATGATGAACATCGGGGTTGGACAAGGGTCCGATGCCACTCGCCCCCTCTGAGCCGACAAGGGAGTCTCGGTGCACAGACCCTTCCAAGGATGGTACCAAGGAAGTGATCGGAGCAGATGACTGAACCGAAGGTATCGGTGCCGACAGTTCCACGACTCGAACCCCAGCGAACTCTGGCTTAGAGCTCAAGGGAGGAGTCGGAGGAGGAATAACTGCAGACATGGATGGAGCAGACACCTGATGAGGAGGGCTGGACAACATTTTTGCTAAGGCCTGCGATTTCAACAGCCTACTGACCACTCTCTCCACGTCGTGATCCGAAAGCCTTGAGGACCAAGAAGAGTGGGGCAGATGACTGTGCTCCGACTGGAGCAGAGGAGACCTCGGAGCAGAGCGTATTGACTCCAGGGAGGGAGACCTAGATCTCTTTCGACTCCCCGATGGCTCCGAAGTGCGAGTCGGAACAGACTGGGAGGCAGGTAAATCGGTTTTGGCCGGAACAGAGGCTGAAGGAACAGCTTCACCCATCGACGGCTCCGAACTGGGAGCCGAAGATTTAGGTGGCTTAGAAGACTTCACGGGCTGAGCATTAGCCAGTGAATCCTGCTTATGTAAACCCCGTAGGATTAACTTATTTTTACGCTCCTGCAGGACTCTTGGGCTGAAAGCATGGCAAACTGAACAAGAGTCCTGCAGGTGCATGGCGCCCAGACAATAGACACAAGAAGTGTGACCATCTGTCAGACATCTTCTGACAGCATGAGCCACACTTCTTGAATCCAGACACCTTGGTATCCTTGGACATCCCTGAAAAAAAATGGAACACCAAGAACAATACACAAAAAAAAAAATGACATAACTACCACACACACTAAAGATACCACACCCAAAAACAGTCAAACAATACTACCAATATTTTACCTACAAGCTAAATAAAACTAAACTAGGTAAATGCTAAAATAAAAAAAAATAAAAACATTTTTTTTTGAAGAGAAAAGGAAAGGGTTAGCCTCTAATTTAAACGGCTACCTACGAGAAGGGGGAGGGGAAAACTCTAAAACGAGTTTTCTGAAGAGAAGGGGAATGATTCAAGAAAGAATTTTAGGTACAACAAGGATACACTGAAAAAGGCTGTAACTACAATTAACAACCTACACTAACAAGTCCTAATACTTTCTATCAAAAACAGATAAAGTAATGAAAATATACGACCTGACCCACTAAGACAACCTTGCAGCAGAAAAGGCAAACGAGATCTGGGTATCTAGCGCCAGGCATCATGGGATATGGGGTGGCCTCAAGCCAGTATACAGCTCTCGAGCTTTTGAAGATGGCAGAGTCGGAGCAGAGGATCGGCTCCGAACCCAACCAGCAAGAATGAAGGCGAGATAGACAACTTGACATCTATCTTTGTGAAACACCATATATGGAGGACAAACACAGAGTGCTTAAAGTTCTGAAACAAGTCTAGCTGAGGTAATAGCAACCAGAAAAAGTGTTTTCCAGGAAAGAAAATTTAAGGGATATGAAGCTGCTGGTTCAAATGGAGGCAGAATCAAAGTCATCAAAACTAAACTGAGATACCAAGGAGGAGGTGAATCCCTCAATGGGGGTCTAAGAGATGTTCCTCTCATGAAGGCTTTGCAGAGCTTACGAGACATTATGCTAGAATTAAAAATTCCAATATGAAAATTAGAGATGGCTGCCAGTTGTACCCTGATGGTAGCAGCAGCTACACCAGACTGGAAAAGCTCTGCTGGAAATTCTAGAATTTGATGGACTTGGGCTGAAAAGGGGGTCCAAGTTTCTAGATTCTGCCCAGTAAGAAAATCTTTTCCATTTGCTAGCATAAGTCTTTCTTGCAGTTGACTTACGGGAGGACACAATAATATCACAAACTGCAAGGGAGAAACTTGGAAGCCTGGCTAAGGTAGGAAGTGGAGAAACCAAGCTGTGAGCTTGAGTCTGAAGGGATTGGTGTAACCTGCCTGAATGATGAATCAACCGATCTGGCACTGGGTCCAGAATCCAAGACTGGTCTAGAAGGTGAAGGTGCAGGAACGGAAACCATATCTGTCGAGGCCAATAGGGGGCAATGAGAATCATTTTGCAACTTAACGATTTTGCTTTCTGTAGGAGTCTTGGAATTAGGGGAAAAGGGGGAAATGCATAAAGGAGTCCCTGAGGCCAATCGTGGACTAGAGCGTCCCTGGGAATTTGACCTGGAGGAGGAAGCAGGGAGAAGTAGCTGCTGCATTTGTTGTTGAGGGGGGTGGCAAATAGATCGCAGCAAGGCTGGCCCCATTTGCGAAAGATAAGGTCCGCAACTTCCTGATTCAGATACCACTCGTGAGGCATGAGGATAGCCCTGCTGAGCCTGTCCGCTATTACGTTGGATTTCCCAGGGAAGTGTGTTGCTGTCAGAAAACTTTGGGAGGAAATCGCCCATTACCATAGCCTGAGGGCTTCTCGACACAAGGGGTAGGACCTGGTCCCACCCTGCTTGTTGATGTACCACACAACTGACATTTTGTCTGTCTGGATCGCAATAGTCCTGGAAGGAAGAGAGTCTTGAAGAGCTTGCAATGCTAGGAGCACCACTCATCTCTAGGACATGGATATGCAGATGGTACTCGTGAGGTTGACGCATGCCTTTGACTGTCCTGCCTAGATAATGCCCCACCCTATCAGGGAGGCGTCCGTAGTCACTGTGGTTACCAGAGTGGGTTGAATGAAAGGTCTGCCCCGAGTCACCAGTGGGGAGACCATCCACCAAGAGAGGTGTCTTTTGCATGCTTCTGTAATCAGGATCATGTGAGACATGGGGTAGTTCCTAGAAGGGCCACTGCATGAAGAGAAGCCACTGAAGGACTCTCATGTGGTAACGTGCTAATGGTACAAGAAGAATGGCAGCTGCCATGGAGCCTAGAACTTACAGGACATGTCTGACGTGGACCTTTCTGCTCTGCATTAGAAATTACACTTGCTGGCGAAAAGAGAAAACTCTTTCCTAAGGTAACCTTTCAAACATCTGTTTTGTGTTTAATTCTGCTCCTATATATTTAACAGATTGACATGGCAACAAGGCAGATTTTTCAAAATTTACTGTAACGCCTAGTTGGGTGTGGGTTGATATTGTATAATCCCGTGCCTCTAAGAGTTGATGCCTGGTGGTAGCAGTTAGGAGCCAGTCATCTAGATAGGAAAACACCTGGAATCCTTGACGTCTCAAGTGAGCCGTGACTACTGCCATACATTTGGTGAACACCCTGGGGGCTGTGGTGAAACCAAAGGGCAGAGCTCTGAACTGATAATGACTGGCCCCTACCTGGAAGCAAAGAAATCTCCTGTAGCGTCTGTCCATTCTGATATGGTAGCACGCATCCTGAAGATCTATGGAGCACATCCAGTTGTCCTGACCCAGAAAGGAGAGAATTGACTGCAGTGTTACCATCCGGAACTTTTCTTTTTGTACATATTTGTTCAATCTGTAGAGATCCAGAATTGGTCTCCAGTTCCTTGTCTTTTTTAGTACTAAAAAGAGTAAGTTCCGGATCCTAGTTGGTCTGCGGGGGACTTCTTGAATGGCTCTTTTTCTAGCAGTTTTGAAGCTTGAATAACTGCTTGATCCCTTAGATTGGGTGGGACATCTGGGATGGACTTTGACTTTAGAAGGGGTTGATGAAAGGGGATTTTGTAACCTCCGGATATGACAGATAGTACCCCCATTTGCCTCTTGTTATATTTTGCCAGGCTTTTGGGTACAGGGAAAGTCTCCCCCCCCCCCCCCCCGACTACATCCAGAGGTGACCAGGCAGGCAACCCATCAGGGATGCTGGAAGGGTTTGCCAGAGAAAGTTTCTTTGTCACCCTGATTTTGCGGTCCCCCTCTGCCACGAGGGCGGCATCTGCATTTGTTGTCATTTCCCCCTCTGCCCCTGGGGGAAAAAAATCTCCACGCGTCAGGCAAAGGTCCCTGGGACTTCTGAAACCACATCTGTCCACCCTTTCTGACTTTTGGGATAAGGTCTGTTAGGAGTGGAAAAACAGACTCCCACAGCAGAGAGAGTCTTTCCTTCCTGCTCACACCTGGTAAGCGTGTCTTTCACCTGAGGCTCAAAAAGCAAAAGCGAGGAGTCATCAATGAGTATTTGTGAAGGATGCCTGAAAGGGTTCTGCAAATTGACACAGCTGCAGCCAAGCAGGTCTCCTGAGAGCCACTCCTGTACCTGTGGCTCTGCTCGCTCCATTGGCTGCATAGGAAATCAGCCTGAATGGGAGGAGTTGACTATAGAATTAAGAGTCGCAAGCTGGGAAGCTAGTTTGGCTGATGCTACCTCAGCTGTAGGATCTTGTAGGGCATCTCCAAGCTCTTTTAGGAGATCCCTTTGAAGCCGTGTGAAATGAGAGAATTCAGGGACCTCATTAAGAAGGTCGCTGAGGAAAACATTTGCTTCCCACATCTGTCCATAGTCCTAGACTCTGGTGGATGGACAGACAAAGTTTCTGCTAACTCTTTCTTGGTGGCTGCTGCTACCACCATGGCATCAACTGACACACCTTCAGAGAGAAATTGTTTGTCCTGGGGGGCTGTTATGAACTTATTTGGTCTCCACGGACTAGGTTCCACAGAACCCGGAGCTGACCAAGCCTTTCGAGCCACTACAGACATGAGTGAATTGAAAGGTGCAGGTCAGGAACAGAATTCCTCCAGGTATACAGACTCGTCCTCAGTAGGGGCTAGAGAAGACCAGCTACCCCTATGCCTAAGCATTTAAAGGATGTCCGAAAAGGAAACCTCTTCAGAGGGGGACCTGGGGAAACCTTCCGATTCATCCAGGTCTGTATCTGAAGTGACAGACTCAGGGGAGTCTAGGTGCTTCCTCTTGCACCTCCTCTTCCGATGAGGCTCCTCTGAGTGATCAGGGGTGGCCTCGGAAGAAGAGGGGTCACCCAATGGGGTGCTCTGGGGCATAGGTTTCCCTACGCTTCTGAGCGGGAGGAGCAGAGGTTGGCACATGCACAACCGAAGGAGTCGATGGGGCTGATAGGGCTGCTTCAGTGGACAGCACACTCCGCATGACCTCGAAGGCGTCACGATCCCAAGGCAAAAAAGCTCCGGCGAGACTGGAGTTCCTCTCCACATCGAGGGCGATGGCTCCAAGGCCGATGTAGGAGCAGAGCTCACCTGCGCCGAAGCTCCGAGAGGGAGAGCAGGGTCAGACAAGGGATTGATGCAACTTCCCTCCACGGAGCCCATGAGAAAGCTTCGGCGCCCAAATCCCTAGATGGACGGAACAATAGAGGTAATCGGAGCAGACATCGGAACCGAAGAGAAGGTGATAGGCATGGTCGGTTCTACTATCAGCGCGTCCATGGTCTCCTGCTCCGAACCAAGTGTAGTCGGAGGAGAAATGGAGATGGAAGCGGATGGAGCCGCAACCTGATGAGGTGGGCTGTAAAGTAATTTTGCAAGGGCCTGTGATATAAGCAACCTGCTGACTACTCTCTCCACGTCCTGATCAGATAGCCTGGAGGATCGAGAGGAGTGGGATGAAGAGCGATGACTACGTTCACTTCCTAATAAGGGTGAGTGTGGCACCAAATGGATCGGCTCCAATGAAGGAGACCTTGCTCACTTCTGGCTCCGAGACGGCTCTGAGGTAGCAGTTGGAGCCGTGGGAGGAGATGACTTGTCTATGCTAGTCGGCACCAGCAAACTTGGTTCTTCAAGCCCAGGAGTCTGTTCCAAAGATGGAGCCGACAGCTTGACAGAGGATTTCACTGGTTGAGAACGTTTAGCCGGGGAATCCTGTGGTTTCAATAATCCTCAAAGGATTAATTTGTTTTTGAGCTCCTGCAGGACCCTTGGACTAAATGCATGACAGATAGAGCAGGAGTCCTGCAAATGCACAGACCCTCAACAATAAACACAGCTAGTGTGCCCATCTGTCAGACATTTTCTGACAGCATGAGTCACACTTTTTGAATCCAGAAACTTTGGCCTCTTTAGACAGGTTACACAACTATAGTAAACAACTTTTTTTTTTTTTCTTTACAGTTAAGGGACAGAAAGGAGAGCCTCTAATTTAAACGGCTGTCCTAAGGGTGGGGGGAGGGAGAACTCTCTAATTTAAATGAGTTCAGGGGAACAGAAGGCCTGCGAGATATGGAGCAATGGCCAACAAAGCTACAACGCACACAAGAAGCGATGAGGGATAAATTACTATATCTAGACAAAAACTAAAATTTTTAAGAATAAACAATTATAATCATAGAAAAAAAACTATACTAAGCCTGAGCCAATAACTAAGCAACTTCGCAGCTGAAGTGGCAAACGAGATCTGGGTAGCTGACACTGGGCATTCTGGGATAAGGGTTAGCCTCGAGCCAGTAAATCGCTCTCGAGCTATAGAAGTAGGCTGAGTCAGAGCCAAGAATCGGCTCTGAACCCAAACAGCAAGATCGAAGGTGAGATTGGACAACTTAACATCATGTAGTCTCCCTTGATTGTGAAATCTGGAAAGAAAACTAGAAGATGAATAGATTGATGTTAAATTCTGACACCACCTCAGGAAGGAAGGATGGGTTTTGTTCACAACACTACCATATCTTTATGGAAAATTAAATATGAAGGCTTAGAAGATGGGGCTTAATGTTTAGAGACTATTCAAGCAGAGGTTATAGCTACTAAAAAAAAGTTTTCCAGGTTAAAATGTTAGTTCACACTGATGATGGTTCAAATGGAGACAGAGTTAAAGCTTGTAATACTAACTTAAAATCCCATGGCCGAGTTAGATCATTAAAAGGAATCTATGAAGAAAAGTCCCCCCTTACAAAGGCCTTACTAAGTTTTGAAGAACCTAAGGAGGAGTTATTTATTCTTATGTGTAAATTAGAAATGGCAGCTAGGTGTACCCCAACAGCTGAGGAGTTGGTTCCTTTACTAAAAACTGCAGCCAAAAAAACTCAAGAAAAGTTGTGCAAAATCTTACCATAACCACAGATGTCCTTTTGTTCCATGTAGCAGTATTCATCATATATTGTTTCCTCCTCTTGCTACTCGAACATCCAGCCAGTATACAAAAGCTTTCATTCACTGTATGGTATGCGCAGTATGTTTGAAATGGCTAGCGCAACATGGGCCATAAAAGTGACGTCTGCACACACCAGCCCTCAGAACTGTAAGCCCCAGTCAGAACCAGTCCTAGCAAGGCTAATGCCAGCCTTGTGCTATCCAGAAAGGGAAATGCTGCATAACGAGAGGTTGGTGGGTGGGAAGGAATACTGCAACATGGAAGAGAAGGACATCTATGGTTATGGTAAGATTTTACACAAATTTTCTATGTCCTATTCCTATGCTGCAGTATTCATCACATATGGGCGACTGCCAACGCTCACTGTGAGGAAGGTGGTGGTGGTCTACAGGCGGTTTATAGGAATCCATGAAGGACAGCCCTGGAAAAGCCCACCTTGGCTCTGGAGATGTGGTCTAAAGTACAGTTTTGTACCTACCATAAATGTAGATGTTAGAGTGTTCACACTGCTGCAGTCATTACACTTGGGTTATCCTGCCATCAGGCGGTCCCGCAGTCGGCCAGAGTTCCAAAGCCTTGGTCCGGCGTCGGCTGCTGCCGCTTCTTCCCGGACGTCAGTGCGCCAGGGGTATACAAGATGCATCCAATGCCATTTTCTTCAGTTTTTCTTGCCCCAGATGTCAGGTGCCCCCAAGTAGGTAGGCAATACATATTGCTAATAAAAATATATATATATATAAAATAAAAACAATACCTTCAGTTACAAGCAAATACACCACAAAGGTTGTATAGGATAGAAAGGTATAGATAAGTCCAGCTAGGACAGAGGGGATGGAGGGAGGGTAACCTGGACTGCAGCAGTGTGAACACTCTAACATCTACATTTATGGTAGGTACAAAACTGTACTATGTTCATCGTGTTACACTGCTGCAGTCATTACACTTGGGTAGAATCCCAAAGCTAAGATTGGGTGGCTGGTCTATAAAGAGTTAGGATTGGCTATGAGGCCCTGCAGAACTGCAGTGGCAAATCCTGCTCTGGATTTAGAGTAAAGAGGCAAGTGGTAATGCTCGGTAAAGGTGTGCACTGAACTCCAAGTTGCAGCCTCCAAAATTTCCTTGGTTGGTACTCCTCAGAAAAGCTGTTGAAGTGGCTGTTGCTCTGGTGTAATGTGGCCTAATGTTATTAGGGACTGATTTTCCATGCTGTGTGTAGCAGTAAGGAATACAGTGTCCTATCCATTTGGAGATAGTCTGCTTTGAGATAGCCTTGCCCTGTGATCCTGCAGCTTATGCTACAAACAGTTGCTCAGTTTTCCTGAAAGCTTTTGTTTTGTCCAAGTAGAAGCATAGCTGCCTGTGCATGTCCAAAGAGTGCAGAAGTTTCTCCCCTTTATTCTGGGGGTTTGGATAAAAAGTTGGCAAATGGATGGTTTGGTTAAGAGCCACACTAGATACCACCTTTGGCACAGAGGTAGTGTTTGTCCTTAAAGAAACCCTGTCCTGATGAAAGATTATAAAAGGTTCCACTGCCATTAATGCCTGTAGCTCTGAGACTCTTCGTGCTGAAGTTACTGCTAGGAGCAGAGATGTTTTCCATGATAAAAATTTTAGATCGGCTGTATTGGCTGGCTCAAAAGGTGGCAGGGTCAGTTTTTCCAAAACAAAATTGAAGTCCCAAGTTGGTGTTTGTGCTCTCCGAGGTGGTCTTATGGTTTTAGCCCCTCTGAGGTACTGCTTTAGCAAGGGATGAGAGAATAAAGGAGGATTCGTGTTGTAATGTGCCGAGATGGCAGAGACGTGCATCTTAATTGATGAGGACAGGAATTTGTCCAGCATCTCAGTTAAGTATTGTAAAATCTGAGGAATGTTTGGGTCAAGGCTTTCAGCCTGGTTCCAGGCGCAGAATCTCTTCCATTTTTCTGAGTAAGATTTCCTGGTGCTAGGCCTCCTGGCCTCCAAAATGACATCCATAACAGCTTTAGAGAGAGGTGTTGCATGTTTGACTAATAAATCTGCCATGCGGCCAGGTTTAGGGTTTTGAGCTGACCGTGCAGGACCTGATTGTTTTGTTGAGTCAGAAGGTGTGAAATTTGAGACAAAATCCATGGTGGGCCTTGAGCAAAGTTCTTTAAGATTTGGTACAAGTGTTGGCGTGGCCAGTTTGGAGCAATCAGGATCATCTGTGTTTTTTCTTGTCTGGCTTTTAGGAGTACCTTTGAAAGGAGAGGCAGTGGTGGGAAGGCATAAACTTTTAGGCTTTTCCAGCTGAACGAGAGAGCATCCACTTTCCATGCTTGTGTGTGATAAGTCCTTGTGCAGAATTTTTGTAGTTGGCAATTCAGTGGGGAGGCAAAAAGATCTATGTCTGGGCATCCCCATTTTTGCGTTACCATGCTGAAGATTTGTGGATTCAATTTCCATTCGTGAGTGTCCATATTTCTGCTTAGATAGTCTGCCAGAGTATTTTTCTTTCCTGGCAGGAATTGTGCTTGCAGATGAACTTGATAAGTTAGAGCTGTGTTCCACAAGGTCATGGCTTGCCTGCATAGGGGATAAGAATGAGTGCCCCCTTGCTTGTTTATGTACCACATTACTGTGGTGTTGTCTGTCTTAAATAATAAATGTCCTGGATGCAGAAGGTCCTTGAAAGCTGTTAGGGCATTTTGAACAGCCAACCTCTCTTTTTGATTGATGTGAAGATGCATTTGGTCTGTGGTCCACTTGCCCTGAATACATTTTCCTGCTATGTGTGCTCCCCAGGCGTAATGCGAAGCATCTGTTAGTGTCTGCCTGGCTGTGGGTAGAGTGAAAGGCTGACCCTTCCTGAGGTGACATGCCTTTGCTCACCATCGAAACTCCTGTTGTAGGCAGGGAATTATTGGTATTACTGCTTCTAAACTGTGAGAGTGTTGAGTCCAAACACTTTTTAGGTACCACTGTAATTTCCTCATATGCAGTCTGGCATATGGAATTAGTAGTATATGCAGGATGCCATGAACCCCAGGGCCTGCAGAACTTTTCTTGCAGGGAGATGGGACTTTTTTGCCAGTAATTGAAAATATTGAGTCAGTTGCCCTTGTCTGGCGTGAGATAAGCCATCTGGGCAGTTGTATTTAAGCTGGCACCCAGGAATATCATCTCGTGAGGGTACTAGTTTTTACTTCTTTTCGTTTACTGTGTACCCTAGAGAAATTAGCAACCTTTTTACAAATGCCAGATGCTTTAGAAGAATGTCCTTTGTCTCTGCTTGAATGAGGCAGTCGTCCAGGTATGGATAGATTTAAATTCCTTTTTGTCTGCAAAATGCAATTACTGGTGCCAGGCACTTTTTAAAGACCCTGGGCGCAGTGGATAAGCCAAAGGGCAGTGCAGAGAATTGGTAGTGCATTGTACCAGCTTTGAATCTGAGGTATCGTCTGCAATTTTGTCTGATAGGGACATGCAGGTATGCCTCTTTCAGGTCCAGAGTAACAAGCCAAGCCTTCTTGCCCAGCATGGGAAGAAGCTGCTGTAGTGTCAACATTTTGAATTTCGGAACATCCAGGTAAGTATTTAGAGTTGAAAGGTCTAGTATGGGTCTCCAGGCTTTGTCCTTTCTGGGGACCAGGAAGAGTCTTGAGTAAAATCCTTGTCCTTGTTCCTGCTGTGGTACTTTTTGAATAGCTCTCAAGTCCATGAGGGCTGATATTTGTTTTTGAGCCTCTGCCATTGATTTTGTGGCAGGTTTGGCATTCCTTTTAGCCTTGATAAAGTGTGAAAGTGGAACCTGTAACCTTGAGACACAGTATTCAGAACCCATTTGTCTTGGGTGATTGTTTTCCAATTTTGATAAAAAAGCGCTAGTACTCCCCCCTAAGGGGGCTGCCAAAAGGGAAGTGCTTGGCATACGAAGGGGGAAGTCATTGGGACTGTTTCCTGTATGGTTGAGATTTGTCCTCACCTCTTTTTGGGGTTGAGGTACCCCACTGTCGCTGTCTGTTAGAGCCTTGGGGTGGAGATCTGCCTCTTGGGCATCTGTATCTGCCTCTCTGTGGCCTGTCTGACACTTGAAATGACCAATTCTTTGTAGGCCAATTTCTGCTAAAATCGAGGTGGCTGTACCTGTAATAATTCTTTGACTGTTTGCATAGATTTAGCTTTATCCTCCATTTTCTTTAACACCTTCTACCTTAACACCAAACAAGGTATCAAGCTGTAAAGGAGCATCCAATAATTTTGCCTCAACATGATCAGGTAAACTCTGTTCTTTTAACCAAGCATGCCTTCAAATCACAGAACCTGTAACTGCGGCTCTAAAAGAGGCCTCTAAAGAATCAAAACCACATTGCAGAGTATGTTTTCCCACCTGTTCAACTGCATGCAATAAAATCCTGCATTTCTTTATGGTCAGGAGCTTCTGAGCTTGCAATTATTTTCTGTTTTAACTGAGCTATTAAAAAATATTGGTACTTAAGCATGTGAAACTGGCTAGTTACAGCCCTTACTGCTAAAGTTGCAGAAGTGTAAACTTTCTTCCCCCATCTATCCAATGCTCTAGAATCTCTGTCAGAGGGGACTGGATTTTTTGCAATGGAAGCCTTAACCCCTTTGGGACCCTGGGAAATAGTTTCTGGATCAGCAGAAGGGTTTTTATAAAGAAACTTGAGACTCAGGGACTCTATAATACCCATCTGGCTTGGCTGGTGCAAGGGGCAAAGAATCCGGAGACAAGCTGGATTCAGAGAACACATCATCCACAATATCTAATACAGGCGGAATAGCCAGGGGCCTGTGCTGAGGCAATAAAAGGAAGGCCCCGAGCCTTTTCTTGGATTCTGAATAATCCTGACTTTCCCAATGGAAATGCTCCCTCATGAAATGTAAAGTTTCCCCAAAAGAATAATCCTCAGGAGGAGAGGCTGAAGGGATAGATTCTTCAGCATCAGAGTCCTCATAGGGGGGAAGAGAGTATCCCTGGTCTGAAGAGGAATCAGAGGAAATGGAAACCTGATCAGAGGAATCAGTCTGTATCCTGCCTAGGTCTTTTCTCAGGAAGGGGATAGGAACCCCTGATTAGAGTAATGAGGTCTTCGGCCATTTTAAGCATCTGTTTCTTAGGCATGGAGGACTGTCCAGGAGAATGCTGTAATTGCTTCTTTGTCTTTAATGGTGTCTTTGTCTTGGCTGTTGCTTTAATGGTAAGTTGTGAAGGTCTCAAAACACCCTCAGAAGCCAATGCCTGCTCAGCGGCTCCGGACCCATCTGAGGGATTAGTTTCCGTAGGCCCAATACCTTGAGTTTCCAGAGCCCTAGGAGTTGTATCCATGTGGGAGTCGGAGACGGCCTGTGGATCTGAGGTAGCGGGTGTCAGGGGCTGCAAAAGCACCTCACTGAGAACTGGCGAACCGGCAACTGGCCTAGAAGAGGCTTCGTCGGTTTTGGATCTTGGATGCCTGTCTTTATCCTTGTCTTTGCGTTTTTTCAGAATTGCGGTAGTCGGTTGATCCGACGGCATAGTATAATTGAACCTTCGGCCTAAGTAGCGCAAAGCAAAATCAAAACATCATTTTATAGTGCGTTTGTTAAATCTAGCACAAAACCAACAACTAGCGACGTCTTGATCAGGGCCTAGGCATGGAATACAGTAAGAGTGGTAGTCCTTATATGAGGTATTTGCTTCCCATAAGAAATACAATTAACTTTTTCTGACATCGGTCTGAGGCAAGAAAAAAGTTTCCCCAACGGGGTACTTAGCTTTATTGAAGACTTTGGATCTGAAATTAGACTTCGAAAATCTCAGGAGTCGGCCGACCGGCACTTACGAACTGCTTTTGCTTCGGGCACCGCGTGGCAAGAAAGACTGAAGAAAATGGCGTCTGATGCATCTTGTATACCCCTGGGGCACTGATGTCAGGGAAGAAGCGTCAGCAACTGACGCCAGACCAAGACTTTGGAACTCTAGTGCAATGACTGCAGCAGTGTAACACAATGAACATCTTTAGTGTTTGGTGAAGGTGTGCACTGATGACCAAGTGGCTGCTTCAAGAATGGAAGAGGTGTCCAAACCTCTGAAGAAGGGCCCCGAGTAGGCCATAGCCCTAGTGGAGTGTGCTTTACCAGTACCCTGCAGAGATTTCCCATGGAAACGGTAGCAAAAGGTGATGGCTCTGGAAATCCAGATTGAAATAGTTTGTTTGGTTATTGCCTTCCCTAGGGCCCTGGGATGGAAGGGGACAGAGCTGTTCAACCTGTCTGATGGATTTGGTTTTGCGCAGGTAAAATCTGAGTTTTCTGTGCACATTCAGGGAATGGAGAACTCTCTCACTGGCCCCCAGTGGGTTAGGGAAGAAGGTAGGAAGGTGGAAGGCTTGACTTGGGGAAAGATCATTCACTACCTTGGGCATGAAGGAAGGGTTGGTTCCAAGAGAAACCCAGTGTGGAATACCAGGAAAGGTGGAACAGCCATGAGGGGTTGCAGCTCAGACTCTTCTGGCTGAGGTCAAGGCCAAAAGTAACATGGTTTTCCATGTACACTTTTTAGGGAAGCTTTGCCTGCTGGCTCAAAAGGAGGAAGCGCAAGCTTTTCCAAAACATGGTTAAGAGCCCATGGGGGTGGAGATAGCTTCCTGGGGGGGGGGTCTCAAGTGGCGGACCCCTTTAATAACTTAGCTGGTAGTTTGGACACCGGGGGAGGATCCAGAAGGAGGCATGTTGAAATGGCAGACAAGTGGGCTTTAATGGAAGAGTAGGCCAATCTTGTCTGCAATAGTTCACACAGGTAAGACAACTAGTAGGGTCTCGCTAGCAAGCAGGTCCAACTGACTTTTGAGACACCATACAGAAAATCTCTTCCACATAGAAAGGCAAGATTTTCTCATATTTGGTTTCCTAGCCTCTTGCAGGACAGTGAGCATGTCCTCATTGTAAAGGTGTCTAAAGGGGAATCAGAATCCTATCAGCCACAGGGTGAGCTGCAGCAACTGCCACTGTGGGTGGATTTGGGATCCCTTGTGCTGTGTGAGAAGGTCCACTCTGAGGGGTAACTTGTAGTGATTGCCTTTAGCAGTTGTAGTAGGGGGAAACCAATGCTGTCTTGGCCAATAGGGAGTCACCAACAAGATTGTTGGTCAGTCCTGCTGAATCTTCAGCAGGACCTTCTGTACAAGTCGGAAGGGGGGGATGCATAGAGAAACTTACCCCCTCCAAGAGATTGAGAAGGTATCTGTTGCCACTGCCAGAGGGTGTGGAAGCCTGGTGCAGAAGTAAAAAAGTTGCCTGTTGATGGAGGAGGCAAACAGGTCTGTTTGAGGTATACCCCCACCTGTGGACCAGATCCAGGAAAACATCCATGTGAAGCATCCATTCGTGGTTGTTTGTGCTGTATCTGCTGAGAGAGTCTGTCTGGGCATTCTGCAGTGAAGGAATGTAGACCGCCTGCAGGGCAACTCCCTGGGAGGTGGCCAGTTCCATTACTAGGACAGCTAGTCTGCAAAGCAAGATCTGGTCCCCCTTTGTTTGTCGAGATACCACAGCACTGTGGTACTGTCCGTAAAGATCTTTAGAGGTCCCTGTTGTAGATAAGTTTGGAATGCCTGAAGGGCCAGGAGAATTGCCCTCATTTCGCAGACACTGATGTCGTCTTTTTTCTGGCCACAGTCCCTGCTTTCAGATGGCCCAGAGCTGCTCCCCAGCCCAAGTCTGAGGCATCTGTGTGCATGATCTGTTTGGGTTGGGATGGTTGGAGGGAAGACCTGGGTTGAGGTTCACTGGCTTCAACCACCACTGTATTTCTAATTTGAGACAGGGCAGGAGGGAACCCTGTACTTCAAGGGGTGTGAGTGCTGGGTCCAGACTAATCTTGGGTACCACTGCAACTTTCTCATATGGAGTCTTGGTAATGGTAACGTGGGGATAGTGGCTGCCATGTAGCCCAGGAGCCTGAAGTAATGCCTTGCTCTCAATTCTGTTGTCTGGAAGAACAGAAGTAGGTGTTCTGTCAAGCGTTTGACCTTTTGTTGGGGAAGGTAGGCTCTCATGATGTCTGTGCAAATCCTGCATCCCAAGAAGACAATATCTTGAGAAGGTTCCATGTCTGACTTTGGGAAGTTGATCTGAAATCCCAAGGACTGCAAGAGGGAAGTGGCAAAAAGTATGTGTTGTTGGAGGGTCTCCTTGCAGTATATATGCCTGTACAAGCAGATCATCCAGATAGGGAAATATCTGGATTCCTTTTGTTCTGCAAAAGGCAATAACTGGAGCCATACATTTGAATACCCTGGGTGCAGTGAAGAGCCCAAAAGGCAAGGCAGAGAATTGAAAGTGAGAAGGGCCCATGGAAAACCTCAGGTATTTCCTGAAACTGGGCTTGATGGGGATGTGAAGATAGGCATCCTTTATATCTAAGGTGGCCGTGAATCTTTGGGGAAGCAGTAGTAGGATAAGAGGTGGTAAAGGTCAACATCCTGAAAATAAGAACATGAAGGACGAGGTTGAGAAGAGAGAGATCCAGGACTGGTCTCCAAGGACCGTCTTTTCTTGGGACTAGGAAAATCCTGGAGTAGAAACCTCTCCCTTTTGCAGCCAGTGGCACTGTTTTGATGGTGCCTTGGTACAGCAAGGTTTCTAGTACTGACTGAAGTAGGTGTAGCTACTGTTTTGAAGGTTGTGGGATACCCTTTCTTTTTGGGGGCATAATCCAGGTCATAAAGTACCCGTTTTGAATGACTGAAAGGACCCATACATCTTATGTGATGATGTCCACAGAGGGAGACAGTGAGAGACGAACAAACTGAGGGAGAGAAGGGGGTGGGGGATTCAGAAATGTCAGGCAATCAAATACTACCTGCCCTGTCTTGAAAGGGTGGTCTCTGGCTAGAGGAGGGGGAAGCTCTAAGCAGGATGGGATTGCTTCCTGGTTGTTTTTCTAGACCTAGTCAGAGCAGCAGGGCAAGAGTGCTTTCTAATCAACTAAGTTTTAGCAGGGTAGTTCCTTTGGAAGTTTGGGAGGGGGGAAAGACTAGTAGGCGTTTTAAATCTTGCATCTCTTTCCCCTTTTGCTGAAGTGACAAATACATCAGCCACTTTAGTACCGAACAAAGGTTTGTTGTCCATAGGGGCATCAATCAGCTTTGCCCTAAAGTCATCTGGAATGGGTTGGAGATGTAGCCATGAGTATCTTCTCTCGGCAGATGCTGCTGACCTAGCTGAGGCTTCAGCATCATCAACACAGCATTTTATGGAGTGCCTGGTGACTTGGGAGGGGAGTGCCAAAAGGGAATACAGTGAAGCTTTGGCAGCAAAGTCTGGTGTATCAGACAATTCCTTGGAGGCTTTCTCCAGGAGAGAGAAGGCATACTTAGCCATGTGTGTCTGGTAATTTGTAGCCCTGAAGGCCAGCGTAGCAGAAGTGTAAATTTTCTTACCTAGACGCTCCATGGCTTTGCTGTGTCTGCAAGGAGAATGGTGGTGGTGGGCAGTAGTTTAGATGCCTTATGTGTGGATATGGAAATTGAGGCAGGGTCTGCTGGAGGACACTTTACAAGATGCTTGGCATTTTCAGGGACTTTATAAAATCTATCAGGCCTGTGTGAACAGAAGGTTGCGAATCAGAGTTCAAGGATGCTGAGGAGAAGGCAGGCAGAATGGGAGCCACAACAGTAGGGGTTGGGGAATCCATCTGAATGAGGTCATAATACCGGTTTTGAACCTCAGTCATTTCAGAGGATTCCCACTTAAAATGTTCTTTCAGCTTGTCAATGGTTTCCCCAAAGGTCAAATCCTTACCTAGAGCGCCAGTCAACGAATTCTTGCTCTGGGGAGCCATACCCAAACGGGAGAAGGAAGTTGAGAGGTACAAGAGTGATTCCTCAGATGAAAAAAATCAGCAAAATCCTCTTCCTTCATGGATGGGTCAGATGTTTGAGGCCTTGGGCTCAGAGCAGGAGGATGTCCCTGTGGTAGAAGGTCGCAAGGCCATGAAGACATTAAACTTTGGCTGAAGGCCTGCCAATCTGGCATGCTTTCAAGAGAAGAGATGTGCTTCTTTTCCTTTCTCTTGAGAGGCCTGGCAGGGAGGAAGGCCTGAAATTGGGTGGCTAAGAAACTGGAGGTATCTTAACCTACAGGAATCGCCCCCCCCGGCGTTGAGAGATAGACGTTGGTAAAGCCTCAACGTACATGCCTTCTGCGCAGGATTGTGCTGCTTCCATGGAGGTACCCGCTAAATCTGAAGTGGCGGAGCCCGGATCCTCTACCAGGCTGACTGCCACAGGCTGACAGTCGGCCACAGGAGACGCAGTGGGAGAGGCAAGCTTGGTAGTCTTGGCCTTTTTTGGCAGTTCAGCAGGTACGTCAGTAGAACCCTCCATACCAAAGGCTATTCACCTTAGTCGTTGATTTTCTAGGTAGAGATTGAGCGCATGCTGACAGCTGCGCAAGGTTTTGGGCACAAATGCCTGACAAATGGAGCAGGCCTTGTAGTTGTGTGACCAACCTAAACAGAAGAGCCGCTGATCGTGGGTGTCCTTGTGGGTATCGGACGGCCGCACTTACACTTGCCCTTTCTGGATGACATGAACAAGCATTAATAAAATGGCTGAAGGTTCCACAATGGGGCACTTATCTGATTTCTCATAATCAAACAACCGGGATGGCAGGAACACCTGACATTCAAGTGGCAGCTGAGAAGTTCTAAGAGCTGGTGCGTGCAGATATCACTTTTATGGCCCACATTGTGGTAGCCACGTCAGACATCCCACCCACCATACAGTGACTGAAAACTTTTGTATGCTGGCCGGACGTTTGAGTAGCAAGAGGAAAAATCCCATATGTGATGAATACTGCAACATAGGACTATTACATATAAAAGATATAGTCCAGGGTAAAGTGCCTCCAACAAGCAGATATGGAAAATGAAAAAAAACTCCAGAGACAATACCACGACAAACAGAGCCGACCCTTTACTTAAAAGTAGACAAACGGAACAAATGAAAAAACCAGGCCAGTAAGCACTTTCACGTTACACTGAATGCTTCATCAGGCTTCTATAGGCAAAAAATCCCTCTCAGTTAAATACAAATCATAATGTTGTAAAACCAATAAAGTAAGCCAATGTGTTTTAAAAAAGTCTTAGAAGTTTTATAAGCATTTGATGATATATATAGATATATATATATATATATATATATATACACACATACATACACACACACACACACACACACACACACACACACACACACACACACATACATACACACACACACAGTAGTTGTTACACAAATATTTTTTTTATAGATAAATACATATATATTTTTTAAATGTTATATTATTTTGATACATAGTGTTATTAAATTGTTGTTGGGGGTTATGTTGGCAGCTTCATGACAAGCACCAACAAAGCTCTGGGCTTAGCAGCTTTAATTGATGAAGTGCTTAATTGAATGAAAGTTTTTATTGGTTTTATAACATTATGATTTGTATTTAACCGAGAGGGATTTTTTGCCTACAGAAATCTGATGAAGCGTTCAGTGTAACATGAAAGCACTTACTGGCCTGTTTTTTTTCGTTTGTTCTGTCTACTTTTAAATAAAGGGTCGGCTCCGTTTGTCGTGGTGTTGCCTCTGGAGTTTTTTCTTTCATTTTCTGTACCTGCTTGTTGGAGGCACTTTACCCTGAACTACATCTTTTGCACGCAATGTTTTGGTTTGATACTACGTAAGGGACATGGCAGGAGAGACTGTAGATACAGCGTTGAATATGATGAACATGATAAATGTGGATAACCTTAACTTAAAAGGTGATGTCTCTTTTAATAGATTTTTGAAAGCAGAAAATAATCCACTTTTGACTAAACTGAATTGAGTGCTAGTACGATAGAAAAACTAGCGGACTGCATAAGATGAATGGGATACTGCTGACAAGAAAGAGAAGAGAATACATTGGATAAGTTGAAACATACACAGTGGCACAGGAAGCATATGGAGGCTTGCCTTTGCTTCAGGATAGTACAGAGAGGTCTTTCGGTTCTGAAGATGCCCACTTTCGGTACTATATATCCAGACTTGCTAACTAAATGGCAGCAACTCAATACTGAGACTAGATGCAGGTATATGCAACTGCTGATTGATCAGTACATGAAAATAGAGAAGCAAATATGGAAGAATTCTGGATCATCCTTCTGCTTTGAAATCGAATAGTTTGTACCCTTTGGTAAGGGAAGGGAGGCTGTCATCAATAATGTATTGAACAAGGCCCCTATGAACTCTTAATATTTGAGATGGTTCTAGTTGAGATTTGTGGTTGATTGGTGGCAATTGCAAGATGATAGCAAAGACGGAGTACATAATCTCGTGCTTTTATCAGAAGATGGCAGGTTGGAGTGGTTATGAGCCAGTTGTACAAGTGTGGAAACATTTGGAATCCCTGCAGTATCTGTGCTACTACTGCCATTCATTTGAACACCTGCAGGTTGTGATGAAGACAAAGGGCAGAGCGCCGAAATGGTTATGACCAGCTTACAGATGCAAGTGTAGCTATCTTCTGGATCGTCTGTTCAGTTTTATATGATGGTACATATCCTGAAGGTCTACTGAGCAGGTCAAGTCATCCTTGTGCAGGAAAGGCTAAATGGACTGAATCGTGACCATCCAGAACTTCATGTACTGAACTGATTTGTTCAGATTGCCGAGATCCAAAATTGATCTCCAATCCCATTTTCTTTGGCACTAAAAAGAATAAGCAAGTTCCAGGCTTTCTGGTCTGGAGGGACCTCTGACTGGGTGGAATATCGGAAATTATGTTTACTGGTAAGGGGAGGTATTATATAACCTCTGGAAATAATCCTCTGCACCCATGTATCTTTTGTAATGTCTAGCTAGGCTCTCTGGTGCAGGGATTGATGACCCTTGACTGCCTCCAAAGGTGGACAATAGGGCCTCCTTTCAAGAGCACTAGTAGACTCTTGTCAGAGAATGCACCCCTAGATCCTTGGTTCTGCAGGCCTCCTTTGCCACATGGGCAGCATCTTCCATTAAGCTCCCGCAGGGTCAGAGGGGGGAACTATCTCCACATGCATCACAGAAGGGATACTGGGACTTTCTGAACCACAATTTTCAACCACATCATTGATTCCTAGAGAAGATTCTCTTGAGGAGTCAAAAATGTATGCCCATTGCAGGCAGGGTCTTACCATCCTGCTCACACCTGGACAGTGTGTAACTTTGGGGCCAAACAAAGAACTTCCATGAAGGACTTGAAGGGCTCCGCAAAAATCACATAGGCACATCGTGGCATGTCTCCTAATGAAAATGCATGAACCTGCCACCCTCGAGATACCTTCAGCTGCAGTGAACTGAGCCTCATGGACGAATTGGAAATGGGCTGATCTGAAGTAGTTTATTTCATTTGATTTTCAACCTGTGGGTTACAGAGCCGTATCGGATCCAAGCCAGCAACTTTTACTAGCATCAGCTCAGAGCTCCAAACTCCTCCCGTTACCCATAATACACCATTGTCTTCCATCTCCAGATCTCGTCTGCCACAAACAGCTTTGCATAGTGTCTCGAACTCCAGTTTAGTCAGTTGGTTAAAACCTTTGCGAGCATCTTTTTTTCTACAGTTTTTTTTTTAGTGTAGGTCCCCTTTCTCCTCCCCTCACTTGGTGCGTCGAGTTTTAGTGTATTAGGATAGTTAGAGTAGTTTGTACTGTTGTGTAGATTGTAGCTTCCTCCCCCACCTTTCAGTGTTTTCTCTGTAAGAGTGGGGGTGAATGTGCCAGTTTAGAAAAACTGCCTTTTTTCCTCTCAAGTTCTTTCTACTCTGGCAGTATGGCTGAAAAGCTTGTTTTCAAGCATTGCACAGAGTGTGGCCGTAAGTTATCCCCAAAGGATGGCCACACTGTTTTGTGTTGTCCATCTGTGTGTGGACTGTAGCGTATTTGCAGGCTTCAACCCCCGGGCCCTTAAAGATAGGAAGGCCAAGTTGGCCCTCAAAGAACTTCTTCCCCCTTCAGAATGTTTCCTCGTCTCCAGCTTCGGTCACAGCGCCTCTCCAACTCTCCCTCTAGCTTCTTCTATCTCCCAGGCTGGGACTCAACCTCCTGTACCAAAGCCTGTGGTAGCGGAGCAGAAAATAGGTAGATAGAGGGAGAGAGAGGTTCTTAGAGGAGCTGGAGGAGACACGTCCAGCTTCTTGGGCCTCTGTGCCCAGACCTGGCAGGGCAGAGTCCATGTCCTCGTCATGGTCTACCCGGTCCTGGTCTGGCATGGATCTGGATAAAATGATGAGGTGATTTATCCATACACAGATCCAGATGGGAGTCTTTGACATCCCCCCGGGGAGCTCACTTCCTTTTTTCCAACCCATATCTCCTTCTCCAATCCGAACTTTGGGTTCGGAGTATTCGGATCCAAGGTTGGCTTTGGTCAGGGGGGTCGGCACCGATGGTACCAGCTTCCTTGACACAGACAGCTGTCTGGAGCGTTTCGGATCCGACCAGCTCGGATCAGAGGCACTCTGAGCCGGAGCTTGGGTGTCGGATCCAAGGGAGTGGAACCTTTTTCTTCGGCTCCGAATTTGTCGGGCCAGGTTCCCTCCTTCGGAGTTCCATCCACCTCGGGCACGGCTCCGGCTCTCTTGGACCCAGGGAGACCGTCCTCCTTATTGGCTTCTCGGGAGGTTTGCTCTCCTTCAGCATTCGACATGGTAGAAAGGGTTCTCCACTGGATCGAGACCCCTGACTGCCCCTCGGACTCCTCCCAGACCCCTCCCTGGCTCTATGGTCCCCATCATTTTACCAGAGGGACAGCCCCTGCTCAAAGAGCCACAGACTGTTCCCCCCAAGGAACAAGTGGCTTGCAAGCTCCCCTTGGACAGTCCCACCGGAGAGGTACCTCGCAATTATACGTGCAAGAGGAGGCACTTCCCCCAAGTCCCTAACCGAGGAGAAGGACTTAGATGATAGAGAAGGTTCCCCTAGGTCACCTCCCAAGGATGTCTCCTTTGGAGACATTATGGGAATCCTGCACCAACGGGGAGGCTGGTCTGCCCCCAAACTTTCATCTGATGAGTGTGTTCCTAGAGGCTTTCGGCACGGGCCCATCTACTTCCTGGGTGTTCCCTCCCACAGATCCTTTGTTGAATCTGTTCACCTTGCGGGCATGGAAGGAACCGGACACCATGGAACCTATCCCAGAGAGGCCGGATAAGATCCTAAGCCCCCCCACAGATCAGCATAGAACAAGGGCTCCCCCCATAGATGCCATGGTGGTAGCAGCTGCCACTATGAAGGAACTTGCTCAGGAGAGTTCCTTGGTTCATCCTCCTGACAGTCGCGGACGATGGACCGCCTAGGGAAACAGGTTTATGCTTCAGCTACCTTTTCGATTAGGGCGCTGAACTACCTGGCCCATGTCACCAGACTCCAACATGACCTGGTAAAGGAACTGGAGGAGTCTCCCCCAAGTCCATGTCACAGGAGGACAAAGCTTCGTTCTCTGCGAGATGGCCACTTTAAAAGCAGTATCTAATATGTCCATGCGACTCCTTTCACATGCTACGGAAGGAGCAGCTAGGGTGGCAGGGTCCGTGTCCTTGAGGTGCAACGCCTGGCTCAGGTTGTCAATTTTCCGAAGCCTTCAAGGCGTCCTTTGCCAATGCCCATTATGACAGCTAAGAGACATTAGTCCAGAGTGAGAAGGATGGGAGGACACTGTCTGCCATCGGGATCAGCTTCTCTAACCCTCAAAGGTCCTTCTCCCTAAACCAGCGAGAGCAAAAGAAGGTGTGGTTCCGAAGTCACAGTATTCTTGGGACACTCAAGGTTCTTCTTCCCCCAGAGGCAGAGGGGGACAGAATGGACACCGGCCCAGAGGCATTGGGGGGGGTCCAAGGAACTTTGGGTCTCAAGAACCTCTCTCTGACAGACCCGGGCAGCAATCCTGAGGGGTTGCCTAACTGCTCTACTCTGGAGGCAGTCAGGGGACGACTGTCCTTGCACCTAGTGGCATGGGAGTCCATAACAACTGACCGCTGGGTGCTTCAAATAATATCCAGAGGATACTCTATCCCCTTTGTGGGTTCCCCCAAATCTCCCAGACACCTCCCGGATGTACCACCCACGCAAAGGGAGGCAGCAGCACAGGAAATTTTCAAGCTGCTAGAAAAACAAGCCATCGAAACAGTCCCCCCAAATCAGTCCGGATCGGGCTTCTACTCCAAGTTAATTTTGGTGCCAAAGAAAATGGGGGACTTAAGGCCAATTTTGGACCTCTCTACCCTGAACCTGTCAGATGCCAAAGAGAAGTACCGGATGGTCATATTACAGTCCATACCTGCAAAAGAGCGACTGGATGCACTCAAACCTCCAGGATGCTTACTATCACATAAAAATGCACAGAAGCTCCAGGAGGTTCTTCCACTTCCGGCTAGGAGTCAATCATTACCAATTTCGAGCCCTACCCTTTGGTCTCACCACAGCCGCCAGGGTGTTTACCAAAGTGATGGCAGTGGTAGCGGCTCACCTGAAGCTTCAGGGGGATTCAGGTCCATCCCATACCTGGACGATTGGCTCCTCACTGCTCCCATCAGGCATCTACTCTCCCAAACCAGGGATTATTTCCTGACTCTTGCCCTGCGTTTGGGGATTACAATCAATGCATCCAAATCTTTTCTAGATCCTGTACAAATGACAGACTACATTGGTGCCAGGATAGATACTCTTCAGTGCAAAATCTTCCTGACCTCAGAGAAAGTTCAAAACTTGAGGATGCACGTCTCACTGATCTACCACTCTCATCTTACAATGGCAGAATTGGTGTTGAGGGCCTTAGGCTCGATGGCGGCGACCATAACTTCTCCCATGCGCTCAATTACACATGAGAATTCTACAGTGGACTCTAGCTGTACAATGGTCCCTGTTGGAACTGCCATTGACATATCCAATTCAACTCAGTCGAGTCAGTCGGTCATCCCTCATATGGTCGATGTGCTTTCCGGACATTTTGGAGGGATGACCTTTTGTTCCAGCCCCAGCCCAAGCCACAGTGACCACAGATGCCTCCCAACACAGGTTGGGGGCATTGTTCAGGCAGGACAGTCCAAGGCCTGTGGTCCCCCATAGAGACCAGCTTGCACAAATGTCCTAGAGATGAGGGTGATCCTTCTAGAGTTGCAGGCCCTTCATGCCTTTCTTCCTCTAGGGACAATTGCTATTCAGTCAGTAATGTCAGTGGTCTGGTATATCAGCAAAGAGGGAGGGACCAGATCTTACCCCCTTTGTCATGAGGCCATGAGAGTGTGGGAATGGGCGATCTCCACTGGTCGTTTTCTCATCGCACATTCCGGGACGGTCCAACATACTAGCAAAAAGGCTAAGTCGGACCTTTCTGATGCCTTACGAGTGGTCTCTGAATCTGTCATTAGCGGAACAGATCTTCAGTGAGTGGGTTCAACCTTGCTGCGATCTCTTCGCATCTCCTTCCAACGCAAAGTGCAGTAAGTTTTTCGCTCTGAACCCCCTGTTGGGGGAGTCCCCCAGAGATGCTCCAGTTCATGCTTGGCCTGCCGGTCTTCTGTATGGCTTACCAGTCAGTACCTCTCATTCAGAGGTTTCTACAGAAAGCTCGTCTACTGGGGAGCAAAGTGATCCTCATTGCCCCATTCTGGCCTCTCCAAGTATGGTTTCCCTTCCTTTGGTCTCAACTTCTGGCTCCACCTTGGATCCTAGATCCCATTCAACATTTAATTTCACACCCTTTGGAGGTGCCTCATCAGAATCTGGACAGCCTGAAGCTCACAGCTTGGCTGCTCCAGTTCCAGTGATTGCTAGGACTCTGGGACTATCCTCCTCAGTTAGAGCTATTTTGGTGGCTGCTCATAAGTCTTCGACCAGGAAGGTTTATCGCAGCAAGTGGAAATGTTTTTCCTTTTGGGCCTCTCAAAGGAGTTTAGACCCCTTCACGGCTCGTATTTCCACCATTCCTGATTTTCTAGCCGATATTCATCACGGAGCTAGTTCTTCTACTGTCAAAGTTCAGTTGGCTGCCATCTCTAATTTTCATGTGGGCAAGAATTCTGCTTATTTAGCCTCTTCCAGACTGTGTAAAGCCTTTATCAAAAGGCACCTTTTTATGCCCCCCCGGTCAAAACTACTGTTCCCCCATGGGACCTTACCATGGTCCTTCAAGCTTTGGTCGCTCCACCTTTCGAGCCTGCCGCAACTGCAGATCTGAAACTTTTATTTTGGAAAGTAGTTTTTCTGGTGGCTATTACCTCTGCAAAAAGGGTTTCAGAATTACAGGCCTTGTCCATCAAAATTCCTTAGATGATTTTTCACAAGGACAGGGTTTGCCTTCAAACCAATCCAACCTTTCTTCCTAAGGTGGCATAACCAGTCAATATCAATTAGACCATCAATTTGTTTGTTTTTATTTCATAATTTTACCAACAAGATGGAATATAAACGCCACATGTTGGATGTTCACAGGCAATTACAATTCTATTTACACAGGACAAAAAAATTCTGTAAATCTGATCAATTGCATCTTTCTATAAGCCCTTTTTGGGGGAACCTATCTCCAAAGTCACTATAGGTAGATGGATTTCTTCATGCATGTTAAAGGTCTTCAAGGACACAGGCTCGTCTCCTCCATTTCAGGCGAAAGCTCATTCCACTAGGTCCATGGCTATGTCTGCAGCCTTTTGGTCTAGAGTGTCTTTGGATATTTGTTCTGTAGCTACTTGGTCCTCATCTCATATGTTTATTTCTCACTGCAAATTGGATTTGGCTTCCAGGAGGAGAGCATCCTTTGGTTCCGCGGTGCTCCAGAATATCCTTCCATGAGGGCCTCCCAGGAGTTTAGTATCTGGGGACTAACAGGTTGAAGATCAAATGAAGTAAACTACTTAAGATGAAGTTATGTACTCACCATAACGTTCCATCTGAGTAGTTGTACTTAATTTGTCTAAAACTGTCCCTCCCTCCTTCCCCCAAACCTTGGTGTATGATCAGCCTACGGGATGCAGTATAAGTCACAAGTAAAGTTTTTCAGGTCGGGTTATCTGTATAAGGCTCAGTAAACTCGATCTCAGGATGGAAGGCTGTGGAGGTGTATTATGGGTAAGGGGAGGAGTTTGGAGCTCAGAGCTGATGCTTGTAAAAGTTGCCAGCTCAGATCCATAACCAACAAGTTGAAGACAAATGAAGTACAACTACTCAGATGGAATGTTATGGTGAGTACATGACTGTTTTTCCTCAGGTAGACTGCAAATGCTGGAGATGCGAGAGGTAACCGGGAACCTTTTTTTTGGGAGTGTAACGTATTGACAGGCTTTAAAAATTCCCTACAGTCTACTCTGTCAGAATTACTGGGTAAGCAAATTGGATAAGCTAAGGAAATTTTTTTTTTCAGCTGGGATACAAGATCTGAATTGCTTAAGACATAGTAAGGTCTTGCTAAGTTGAATTCTTGTGGCTGCCAAAAAACAATTACTAGGAAAATGTAAATCAAAGTCTAGACCAATCATGTTTGAATTAGTGAATATAGTAAGGGATAAGACAACTAGAAATAGGATCTTTAGAACAGGGTAGGAGCAAATTACACCGAAATATATGGGAATTGTGGGAAAAGATGCAGAATAATGTTTTGTAGGAGGAAGGTTAAAGAGAAGGCAGAAACTGAGTGATCTATTTAATGGTGGATCAACAATGACTCTACGGAAGACGTGATGTATAATGTTTGTAAATGAGAATGTTAAAATGGTTTGTTTTCATTTATATAAATGTATAACTGAATTATCACTTATGACCTAAACAATGAAGATGATTAAAAAACAAACACTGCATCAGCAGCTTGAACTCTTGGCCTTAAATGCTACAAATATCCAGAAATTAAGACAGTGGCTAACTGATTTTTTTAAATAAGAGCGCGGTCGTTTTGACAGTGGCTAAAAACATGGCATCAAGCAGCATCACATATGGCCAAATTTGGATATCACACCTCCTTGTGTACTTCTAAATAGTACAAATGTCACTTCCATTACCATAAGATGCAACTTACTGCTAATCTGCTAACCTGTGAATACAACTGTTGTTCCCTCATTTACTTTATTTTATTTTACATTTGTTAACCGGGGGTGTCTGAGCCGAAAAGGCCCTTTTTCAGCACCTTTAGAACAGGGTAGGAGCAAATATGGGAATTGTGGGAAAAGATGCACAATAATGTTTCGTAGGAGGAAGGTTAAAGAGAAGGCAGAAACATGGGACCATCCACTCCAGTTTATAGTTACTAAGGCA
This sequence comes from Protopterus annectens, assembly GCF_019279795.1. Lineage (NCBI taxonomy): Eukaryota > Metazoa > Chordata > Ceratodontiformes > Protopteridae > Protopterus > Protopterus annectens. Next base: position 1,308,146,962 of record NC_056725.1, read on the forward strand.
ATGGCCATGGGACCATCCACTCCAGAGAGGGCATGACAGAGTCCACTGAGGGGACCACAAGAAGCCAGTCAGATGTTATACTATACATAGTTCTACTAATATGCTCTACTATACCTAACAAATACAGTTCTGCATTAAAATTTGTAACTGCCACAATGACTCAGGTTGTGGACCAGCCCACTAGGTTGTGGCTGAAAATGCTAAGTGGAACAGCCCACCCATCAACCTGATTAACAAGTAAATAAATGAAGGCACAAAAAGGTCCAAGCCTAGATTTTTTTCTGCGTCTTCACTCAGGGTGCTACATTCACAACCTCAATGGCCTTCTTTACAAACATGAATAACTGATACAGAGTACCATCCAACTCTATGCTGATAGAGACTATCTTTACAGATGGGATTGGAGAGATCAGAGTGGACTTCTTTCCAGTTTATAGTTACCAAGGCAATGGCCATGGGACCATCCACTCCAGAGAGGGCATGACAGAGTCCACTGAGGGGACCACAAGAAGCCAGTCATTCAGAGATGCAACTTCTCCTGCAAGGCTTCAGCTGTGATGCTCAACAACATGGGAAGCTCTCTGGATACAGAAAAAGATCAGCCTTCAGCACCTTGTACTGAAAACAGTGCCCCCACAAGCTGAACTGAAAAAGCCTCATTCAGGGTCCCAAATAATTATGTGAGAGATGACCATAACATCCACGGACACAGTCTACTATTGCATGGCAGCACAGGTATGGCACCCTGGCACTTTACCATTTGAAAGAAAACAGGCCTGAGGAATTCACTGAAGTCTAAGCGGCACAGAATAAAGCAGAAGCTTCAACACCCCCACTTGCAGTAGGCACCAGTAGGACTACAACCCCAGAGCCCTTTTCCTGAGTATAAACTACCACTATGTCTCTTCTGGGTAGCTCAATTTGGGTCCATCCTAGGATACCATAAAGGTGAACTGGTTTATGAATGCAGACTCCTCTAGGGGAAGAACTAAATACAATAAAATGTGACCTATTGTGACCAGGAAGAGAACATAACTTCTTTGTGATGGTTTTCCAAGCCAAGATGAACACTCCAATCCATCCCACAGACTAATCTAAAATGAAAGTCAGAACCGTGACAACTATATCACAGATCTGCTCAGTTGCCCCAAATAGTACTAGGTGGCAAGACTTTGCCTTGCTTGATGGTCCAACTAGTTTCTAAGGAGACTGCTTCTTTGGGGGTTGGCTCAGTCTAAAAGAGGTGGGGGAAGTACAAAATAGGAGTATGAAGTCCTGAATAATGGGGACAGCCTACCTCCTCTTCAACAGCACATCTCCCCAGTTCTTGTAAAGGCTAAAAGAATAAAATGATAACTTGGTATCAGAGTTGTCCACTTTCATTCCTTCTCATGACTGGGTCACAGATTCTACTCTCGGATCCAACTCTGTCACATTTCTACAGACTAGGCTCCAAGTCTGATGATCCTCCCTCTTCCCATAATGCTCTACCCTGTGCCCATTGCCCTCAGATCAAGTTTGTTGCCCAACAGTTTAAAGGAAAAAAAGAGTAACCACTACATAAGAAAGAACAAGAGACCAGAGGCTCAAACTAGGAACAGAGGTGCCCAATAATTCATGAAATCTGCTAGGAGCTGCAAGGAAGTGGACAGCTTGGAAGGAAGGCAAAGAGGAATTAAAGTGGACAACGCAGATACCAAGTTATGGTCAGTACATAACTCACAAATCTGATGTTCCTTTCATTCCTCCTCACAACTGGGTCAGAGTCCCCAGCTACAAAAAAACCCTTGGGTGGTCTCAAGGAAGGATACGCCGGAGTACAGCAGAACCAAAGGAAGCCAGTCTGGAAATGTCCAATTTGCAAGGAGTCACAAAGGTATGAGCTTTTGGCTAGGTGGCTGTGGCATAAATATCAAAGTTCTGAAAGAAAAAGCAAATGACGTAGCCACAGACGTGGTCTTCAGGGGTAACTGCAGGCCATTCCTGGAGTAAACAGATATGCCGTTTGTAATCCATTTATCAAGAGTAACTTTCAAAATTGCTTGGCCTAAGGGATTAGGTGAAAAAAAAACACAAATAGCCATTAGTCTTTCTATCATGGTTTGCCCTGTGGAGGTAAAAAAAACTTAATTGTCTATGAACATTTAAAAGGTGCACTAACTGCTACCCCTTGTTGGAAAAATTGGGCAAGAAAACTGGCAACTGAATGGACTGATTGAAGTTAACCTCATGGGCCACTTTAGGCATAAAAGGAGGACTGGTATGAAGGGATACTCTATCTTTATCAAAAATGAAGAAAGGTGGTTTTGAAAGAGGGCCTGAAGTTCAGAAACTGTTTTGGCTGAAGGGATTGCCACCCAAAAGTTTCCCAAGACAGACAAGAAATTTCATCTTATAATTGCTTCGTGGTTCAAAAAGGTGTTTGAATTGAGACTTTAAGAATGACAGTGAGGTCGCACAGAGGAGAAAGGTCTTTATCAGAGGGTTGGAGCAGAAAAACACCTTCATGAAGGCCTTACATAACCTATATTCAGTAGGAGAACCAAATTCCCAGAATGAAAAATGGAAATAGGAGCCAACTTCAGTTTAACAGTAGAAAAACTACCGCCCTCCAGAAAGAGAGGCTTGAAAAGACAGGATAGCCAAGTCAGGAGCAGAAAAGGGATCGATATTCTCCTTGGAAGGCCAGTAAGCAAACTCTTCCACTTGCTTCTATAAGCCTTTTTGGCAGAGGGCTTCTTGGAAGCAAACACAATGTCTCGAACAGGGCAAGTAAGCCCGGACCGCTGTAGAATTACAGGAACTGGAGAAACCTAGAGGTCAGCTTGAGAGTGCACAGATTCGAATGATAACCCTCCAATGGGTGAAAGAGGAGGTCCCGTTTGGGTTCCATTATCCCTGGAGGAGATTTCAGATGAGATCAAAGAAAAGGGAACCAAATCTGACAAGGCCAATAGGGGGCAATGAGGATTACTGAAGTCTTCAGACGTTTCACTTTCTGTAGAAACATGGGGATCAAGGATAGTGGAGGATAAGCATAAAGGAGACCGGAGGACCAATCATGAACTACAGGATCCCTTGGGGACATCCCTGGAGGGGGGAAAATCAGAGCAAATTACCTGCTGCATTTGTTTTGAGAAGAAGCAAAACAGGTCTCAGCAAGGCTGGCCCCAATGGCTGAAAATCAGGTTCGCTAATGAATTGTGGAGGAACCACTTGTGAGGCGTCAGAATAGACCTGCTGAATTTGCCTGCAAGTAGTATAGCTGCGTACACTTACCATAAATGTAGATGTTAGTGTATTCACTGTTGCTGAATTCACATTTGGGTTATCTGCTTGCAGTAGCCCTCAGTCGGCCTGATTATCAAAGTCTTGGGTCCTGCGTCAGTTGCGGTCTCATCTTCCATGACGTCAGGTAGTCAGGGGTATAAAGCATGCAGCCGATGCCATTACATCAGTTTTTCTTGCCCCAGATGTCAGGTGCCCCCCTTAATGCAGAGCAATTATATATACATCAGGGCTGGTAACCCGGCACGTAAGTTCCACTGTGGCGACCCCTAACCGGGAAAAGCCGAAAAGACACGACAACATACAAGGTTATACCTCCAACAAAAAAGCAAATACACCAAAAAGCTTTTAAGTATAGTAAAGGAGAACACAGGTATAAGCCAAAAGAAGTCAGGGGGCTGGAGGGAGGGTAACCAGGACTGCAACAGTGAATACACTCAAACATCGACATTTATGGTAAGTGTACACAACTGTACTATGTTCTTCATGTTTCAATGTTGCAGTCATCACATTTGTGTAGATTCTCAAAGCTAAGTATGGGAGGAGGAATTTAGATAGCATTAGGACCAGCTATAATGCCCTGCAAGACTGCAGTGGCAAAGCCAGCTCTGGATTTAGAGAAAATTGGCAAATGGTAATGCTTGGTGAAAGTATGTACAGAACTCAAGTAGCAGCTTCTAGGATGTCTCTGGTAGGGACACCTCAGCGAAAGACTGTAGAGGAAGATACAGCCCTGGTTGAATGGGGTCTAATCCCCTGTGGAATAGGTTTTCCTTGGTGCTTATAGCAGAAATTAATGCAATGGCCTATCATAGGTTCGTACTAGGCTATCTGCCCTAGGGCATTTATAAGCCTAGCCAGAGTGTGTGTGGCTTTCGCCACCCCTTGGGATGGGAATACTATGCCCATTTAGGGTTTAGTTTACTGTGCCTCTGTCTAGTAGCGACACAGAAATGACCCCCGGGTAAACCTACGATCTCCCATCCACTCGTCAAGATTTCTCTTGAAGAGAGTTAGTGAGGGGCTCTGCCTAACATGGACTGGGATTCTGTTCCAGAGTATAGAGAGCCTCTGGGTTATGAATCTGTCCCTCCAGCACGTCCTATTTATTTCTGTGTTGAGGTTCAAATCTCTTGCTCTCGTGGCTCTGATGGATTTGGATTTTCTGAGGTGGAGCATGTCCATTAATTCCGGATTGGACATGGCCTTGTACGTCAGGCATAGATCACCTCTGAGTAGGCGGTATGCGACTGAATAGAGCTGGAGTTTCTTCAGCCGGGCAGCATATGACATATGTTTGAGACCCTTTATCCTCTTGGTGAGGAACTTTTGGGGTCTTTCCAACTGCTGCAGGTGTCGGGTAAGATACATCGCAAATGGGGCATTGTACTCAATCATGGGCCTGATAAGAGAAGAGTATAGGGGCACAATGACCTCTCTTGATCTAGATGTGAATCCCTTCATGATAAGGTGGGCAATATAGAAGGTCTTCCTAACCACCTTGGCAATGTGAGTGTCAAATGAGGTTACTGTCAACTTGGGTCCCTAGGTCCCCGATTACCTCTTCCGTACTTAATGGATTACCAGTTATGTGGTAATTTGTGGGTACCTTGTTTTTCACAAAGGGTATGACTATACATTGTTTTGCGTTCAGTTTAAGGCCATGGCTCTGGCACCAATTATCCATTTCTATGAGGCCTCTCTGAAGGATGCTTGTGTCCGCTGGAGTATCAATTATGGCGCCCAGTTTGCAGTCATCTGCGAACTTTGTCAGCCACAATCCTCCTATGTTTGCTTGCACCTCGGAAAAATAAATGCCGAACAAGAGGGGTCCCAGGACTGAGCCCTGTGGGACACCGCTTGTAACTGGCTTAGAGTCTGACATGGCTCCAGCAATTCTGACCTTGTGGGTTCTGTCCTTGAGCCAGTTTGCAACCCATCTTGTGACATATGGGTTTACATTTAAGCTGGTGAGTTTGTCAATGATGCCCGAGTGGGGTATTGTGTCGAAGGCTTTTGCAAGGTCAAGGTAGGCTGTGTGAACTGCCTTACCCTCATCAATGGCCTTAGTGACGGTTTCAAAAAAGTCGACCAAGTTCAAAAGGCAGGATCTGCCTTGACAAAGCCAAATTGGGTAGGATCCAATGTTTGTAGGTCCCCAATGTCTTTGTTTATGAGTTCCATAATGATCCTTTCCATAGCTTTGCAGACCAGGCTCGTCAAGCTTATGGGGCGGTAATTTCCAGGGTCCATAGAAGCACCGCCTTTGTGGAGTGGGACTACTGTTGCTGTATGCCACTCTTTGGGTACGTATCCTGTAGTAAGGCTAAGATTAAACAGCAGCCTTATGTGTGGGTTTAGTTCCTCTTGGAGTTCATGTAGCACGCAGCCCGGGACACCGTCCAGTCCCATTGATGCTGTGCTTTTAGCTTTAGAGAGGGTGGCTCTCACCTGGGCATCTGAGATGTTAGGGAGGCTACACTCTGCTGGGATAGATATTTCTCCTTTTGGGGGGGAGGGGGCGGAGAAATTTGCACTGAACCTGTCTGCCAGAATGTTGGCAATGTCTGTGGGTTCAGTGTATTTTGTGTCATTTTGGACTAACTCTGAGCATATCTGGGAGTTTCCACCCAGGTTTCTAACATAGCTAAAAAAGGCCTTGTGATTGTCTTTTGTCTCTTTTGCGATTTTTCTCTCAAAGTTGGCCTTGGATGATTTTATGAGTGATCATAGTTTTTTGCTAGTACTGATCAGAGATGCCTTCCCTTTTAGGGATTTTGCTCTGTCATGTAGTAGCTTCCTCCTCCTGTTGTAAAGTTTGTTAATGGCTGGGGTCCACCAGACAGGGCGCCTGCCTTTGGGGGAATGGGTCTTGGTTTTATTAGGGATTGCATGATCCATGCATTCTTGAAGGTGCCCGTAGAAGGCATTTATAAAGGATTCAGCGGTGTGGGTTGTGGTTTCCACTGGCCCAGGGGCCTTGAAGGATACCACTTCAGTCTTAAGAAGTGTGAAGTAGGCTTTTGAGAAGTTCTTCACTGTGGTCTTTTGTGCAGGGGGTGGGGGCGGGATGTGGATTTCCAGTGAGATTAATTTATGGTCTGATCTCACCAATGAGGGGTATACTTCCGGTGTGGAGCATTTTGTCCCCATGTTTGTGATGATCAGGTCTAGTATATTATCTCCTCTTGTGGGAGTGGTGACTAGTTGTTTCATCGCATTTGAGTTTATGAATTCTAGGAACCTTTGGGCTAGGGTGTTGGGGCTTGAGTAATGTTCCCAGTCTATGTTTGGGTAGTTGAAGTCTCCCAATATGATGGTATTTGGAGAGACATTCATACTCTCCAGTGTCTTCAAGAAGGCTGAGTGGGGTTCCTGAGTTTGAGAGGGTGGTCTGTAGCATGCTACAACCTGTAGGGCAGTTTTGCCTATGGTTAGTTGCACCTGGTTGGTCTCCAATGCTTCGTGCGTTGCCACTAACCTGGAGGTGTGGGTACCTTTGATGAATATGGATACTCCCCCTCCTTTTGTGGTTCGGTCCAAGTTTTGGGGCCGGAAAGCATGATATGAGGTAAAACCTGGTAGTGCTGGGGTGCTCTCAGGAGCCTTGAACCAGGTTTCAGTCACTGCACAGACATCGATGTTCTCCATACTGAGGAGGGCTTCGAGAGCGTGCATCTTGAGGTTTAGACTTCTGGCATTGAGCAGCATTACCCTTAGTTTTTTTTCACTTGTGTTTTCTAGGAGGTGGGTTTGTCTTTTGAGCCTTGCCTAAAAAAGGCACTATGGGGGTGGCAAGAGCCTTGGCCAATATCCGGAAGCCCAGGGGTGACAGGTGCAAGCCATCCCTTGCGAAGCAGCATGGCTTGTCAAGCATGTCATCCCAAGCAGACAGACATTGGATCCCCTTAGAATGACACCAGTAATTAAGCCAATTGTTAAAGCTGATCATTTTGTCTTTGTACTGTGGCATCATTCTTGGTGAGGGTAAGATGCTGCTCAGGGTCAGGGTCATACCGGCCTGGGCTACATAAGAGAGCTCCTCTATGTCTCTTTTCATGTAGTCCAGGGAGGTACGTCTCAGGTCATTCACACCAGCATGGACAATGACAGAGTCATATTTGTACTTGCTTTGGAGTGAAATGGTTTGCTTTGAAATAAAATAGCCTTCCCCTCGGCCCCTGCAGCAAATGTCACCAGCAGTTAGGATTTCCTTAGAGATTTTCCTTAGAGATTTAGTCCTGTCCAAGTAAAATCTAAGTTGTCTGCCCAAGTAAAATCTAAGTTGTCTGTGCACATCTAAGGAGTGGAGTATCTGTTCCCCTTTGTTCTGTGGATTAGAAAAGAAGGTTGGCAAATTAATGGACTGATTAAGAGCCACTCTGTATACCACCTTGAGCATGAAAGAGGGATTGGTCCTGAGGGACACCCTGTCCGCGTGAAAGATGAGGAAAGGCTCCACTGCTATAATGGCCTGTAATTCAGATACCCTTCTTGCTAAAGTGATTGCTAAAATGAAAGCTGTTTTCCAAGAAAGGAATTTTAACTCTGCAGTTGCAGCTGGCTCAAAAGGAGGAAGAGTGAGTTTTTTCAATATAAAATTACAGTCCCAGGCTGGAGTTGGGGCTCTCCTGGGTGGTTTTAAGTTTTTAGCTCCTCTGAGGAACTGCTTGAGCAATGGGTGAGAAAAGAGGGGTGGTTCCATGTTGTAATGAGCTGAAATAGCTGAGGCGTGAATTTTGATGGAGGAAAAGGAAAGGCCCTTGTGAAGCATCTCAGTTAAGTACTTGAATAATCTGAGGTAAATTGGGTACTGCTGTGGCCATCCCTTGAGTTTGGTTCCAGGCACAGAATCTTTTCCATTTTTCAGCACAAGATTTTCTAGTACTAGGCATCCTTGCCTCCAAAATGACAACCAACACTTGTTTACTGAGGGATGGTAATGGAGAGATTAGGTAATTAGCCAGGCTGCCAGGTTCAGGGTTTGAAGCGGAGGGTGCAGAATCTGGCTCTGCTAAGACAGCAGGGTACGTGTCTGAGGTAGGTGCCATGGGGCCAGCTGTGACACTGCGCAAGAGGGGGTACCCAGTGTTGGTGTGGCCAGTCTGGTGCAATCAGCATCATCCTTGGTTTGTCCTGTTAGATCTTTAGTAGTACTTTGGAGAGGAGAGGCAGAGGAGGAAAATGCATAAACTGATAGATTTTTCCAGCTGAAGGACAGATCTTCCACTTTCCAAGCTTGTTTGTGGGGAGTCCTTGAGCATAATTTGTCCAATTGGTAGTTCTGGGGGGGGGGGGGCAAACAGGTCTATATCTGGTATCCCCCATTTGTTGTTCACCATGTTGAAAATCTTTGGTTCCAGTTTCCACTTGTGTGGATCCATGAGATTTCTGCTTATTTCGTCTGCCAATGTATTTAGTTTTCCTGGCAGGAATTGAGCCTGTAGATGAACTTGGTAGCTCAAGGCTGTGTTCCACAGAGCCATGGCTAGTCTGCAGAGGGGGGTAAGAATGGGTACACCCCCTGCTTATGTACCACATAACAGTGGTATTGTCAGTCTTTACCATTAATTGTCCGGAAGAATGTGGTCCTTGGAGGCTGTCAGAGCATTCTATACAGCTAACATTTCTTTTTGATTGATATGCAGGTGCATTTGACTTGGGTTCCATTTGCCCAGAATGCACTTCCCTGACAGGTGAGCCCCCCCATGCATAGTGTGATGAGTGTTAGATTTTGGGCAGCAGGGGGTAGAGTGAATGGTAGCCCCTTGTTTTGGTGGCAGGCCTCTGCCCACCAAAGGAATTCTAACCTTAAGCAAGGTATGATAGGAATCATTGCTTCTAGATCCTGAGAATGTTGACACCATAGGCTTTTTAGATACCATTGTAGTTTCCTCATATGCAGTCTTGCATATGGAATTAGTAGAATGCACGAGGCCATGAACCCTAAGGCTTGCAGTATTTGCCTTGCAGATAGCAGGGTTTTTGTGGCCACTTGTTTGAAGTAAGTTGTCAAATGATTTTGTTTCTCTGGCGTGAGGAAAGCCATCTGGGAAGTTGTGTTCCCGCTTGCTCCCAGGAATATAATTTGTTGACAGGGTACCAGCTGTGATTTCTTTTCGTTTATGGTGTACCCTAGGCAAGTTAACACCTTTTATACAAATGCCAGACGATTCAGAAGAATGTCCTGGCTTTCTGCCTGAATTAGACAATCGTCCAGGTATGGGTATATTTGAATATTTCTTTGCCTGCAAAATGCAATGACTGGAGCTAGGCACTGTCAATACCCTGGGCGCAGTAGATAAGCTAAAGGGCAGTGCAGAGAACTGATAGTGCATGCACCCAGCTTTGAAGCGTAGGTATTTTTTGCAAGATTCCCTGATTGGGATGTGCAGGTAGGCTTCCTTTAAATCCAGTGTTGCCAAACCAGGCATCTTTGCCTATCATGGGAAGCAGCTGAAGAGTTAGCATACTTCATTTTGGAATCACCAAAAAGGTGTTCAGGACAGACAGATCCAGGATAGGACACCATAAGTTGTCTTTTCTGGGTACCAGGAAAAGTCTTTGGTAGAAACCTTGCCCCTTTTCCTCTTCGGTTAGTCTGAATAGCCTTTAATCTTGAGAGAGAGAGAGAGAGAGAGAGAGTACTTGCTTTTGAGCCTCTTCCCACTGATTTAGGGGCAGATCTGGCCAACCGTTCAGGGATGGTAACATGTGGAAGTGAAATCTGTATCCTTGGGAAACTATGTTTTAAAACCCATTTGTCCTGGGTAATGAGTTCTCAGTTTTTTGCTTGCAGAGCAATCCTTCCCCCTCTAAAGAAGCAGTCAGTTGTGAAGTGCTTGGAAGTTTTAAAATTAAATCGTTGAAACAGCTTACCATAGGGGGGGGAATCTTACTACTCCCCGATTTGGAAGTGGGAGCCCCCCACTGCTTAGTCCTGTGCATACCCTGGGACTGAAGCCTGGGTGTTCTGCTGGTTCTGGGTTTGATCTGAGAAGGCCTGGAAGAGGCAGGAAAGGGCCAATGCCTACTAAATCTAGGAGCCTGCACTTGTAAGAAATCTTTCACAGTTTGCATAGATTTACCTTTTTCCTCCATCTTTTTAAGAACTTCTGCTCTGTCGCCAAACAGGCGGTCCTGATTTAAGGGTGCATCCAGCAGTTTCGTTTTAACATGTTCTGGCAAAGACTGCTCCTTAAGCCAAGCATGTCTTCTAAGCACAGACCCAGTGACAGCAGCCCTACAAGATGCCTCTAGTGAATCAAAACCACATTGCAAAGTACGTTTTCCAACCTGTTCAGCAGAATGCATTAAATCCTGTAAATCCTTATTTTCAGCACAGGAATCGATTTTCTGTTTAAGCAATCCAATAATATGCTGCTGATACTAACATATGAAACTGGCAATTTAAGGCCAAGGTTGCAGATGTGTATACCTTCTTACCCAATCTATCCAGGGCCCTGGAATCTCTATCAGAGGGGGTAGGATTTTTGGCAGTAGTAGCCTTAAGGCCCTTGGGTCCCTGTGAAATGGTCTCAGGATCCGCAGTAGGATTTTTAAAAAGGAACTTGCGAGAATCAGAAACCCTGTAATATCGATGAGGTTTTCTGGGAGCAGGAGGTAGCGAGTCAGAGGCAAAGCTAGATTCCGAAAAGGCATAGTCAACAATGTCCAGCACAGGAGGGATAGCTAAAGGCCTGTGTTGGGGCAGAAGTAAGAAATCTCTAAGCCTCTCTATAGAATCAGAGTAATCCTGGCTTTCCCAGTGAAGAGGGAATGGAGTCCTCTGCATCAGAATCCTCATAGGTAGACGAGGGTAAATCCCGGTCATAAGAGGAGACAGAAATTTCAGAATCCTGGTCAGAAGTATCATAAGCAAACTCAGTCCTAGGTCTCAGATGGGGAAGGTTGGCTTCCCCTGATTAAAGTAATAAGGTCTTCAGCCATTCCTTTGTTTTTTAGGCATAGAGGCCTGACCATGCGGTCTGGGCGGTTTTCTAGGCATAGTTCGAGTTTTAAGCCTTGAAGAAGATGGTGTTGGTTTAATATGCAAGTCAGAAGGCCTGAATACACCCTCAGAAGCCGGTGCCTGCACAGCGGCTCCAGACCCATTCAAGGTAGAGACATCCGCAGGTTCCACAGTTGAAGCATCTCGCGGCATACCAGACTCCAAATGGGTCTCGGTAGAGGTCTACGAATCTGAAGTAGTGGTTATCAGGTGCTGCGAAAGTGCCTCACTGAGTACTGGCGAACTGGCGACTAGCTTAGGAGAAGCGTAGTCGGCAGCTTTGGACCTAGGCGGCCTGTCTCTGTCTTTAATTTTGCGTTTTTTTGGAATGTCGGTAGTCTGGTGGCTTACTGAAGACATATCTGGATAATTGAACAGAGTACCAAAATATTTAGTAGCGAAAATGTACAGATGACGAATAGTTTGTGGTTTACATAAGGCACAAAACCGACAGTGAGGTACGTCGTGGTCAGGGTCTAGGCAACAAATACATTAAGAATGAAAATCTTTATGAGGTATTTGCTTTCCACAAGAAATACAATTGTTGACTTACTGACATCAGTTTAGAGCAATAAAAAGTTTCCCCAACGGGGTACTTGGCTTTAGTTGAAGACTTCGGTTCTGAAACTCAGAAACGAAAATTTCAGGAGTTGGCCGACCAGCACTTGCGAACTGCTACTGCTTCGGGCACCGCACGGCAAGAAAGATTGATGTAATGGCGTCGGCTGCATGCTCTATACCCCTGACTACCTGACGTCACGGAAGATGAGACAGCAACCAACGCAGGACTCAAGACTTTGATAATCAGGCCGACTGAGGGCTACTGCAAGCAGATAACTCAAATGTGAAGACTGCAACAGTGAAACACGATCATCGCTGGGCTTCCCCAGAATGCGAGCTGGAAATAGAAAGCAGTCTGAATATATCACCCACTGCCAGTCCCTCACAGCCTCTCTGCACAAGGGATTATGAACGGGTTCCTCCTTGTTTGTTGATATACCAGACTACTGACATATTGTCTGTGTGAACTGCAATCGTTCCTAGAGGGAGAACGTCCTGAAAGGCTAGCAACATAAGGAGGACTGCCCTCATCTCCAGTACTGAGTCCACATGCCTTGTACCAGCTTTCCCTGGAAATGCTCCAACCACCACAACTTGGAAGTGTTCATGGTCACTGTGGTCATGGGGGAAGGAAGAAGGAACGGCCTGCTGATCAGGTCATCAGAAATAAGCCACCACTGAAGATGCTTTCTGCAAACCAAAGTAAACTTGATAGGAACAGACAGAAGATGGTAGAGAATAGACCATTGAACAGCCAGGGTCCAGTGAAGCACTCGCATTAAAAAAACCTCGCTAACAGAACAAGAGTAATGGCAGCCACCCTGGACCCAAATGCTTGAAGTACCAATCTTGCTGGTAGAGATGGAAGATCCAAAATAATACGAACATGTTCCTTCAGGGCTTGTATGCAGTGAGATGATAGTGATGCTTTCTGACTGGGAGTGTCTAGTAGAGCTCAGTGAATTCCAAACTCTGTACCACAGATAGATTTGATTTCGGCAGGTTTATGGTGATACCCAAAGGATTGGATATCTGTAGCACGTAATCTCTAGCTTGGATAAGGTGATGCCTGGGGGGAGTAGTCAGAATTGTCCAGATATGGAAACAACCAGAATCCTTTGAGGCTCAGGTGAGCGGAGACTGCTGCCCTGCATTTGGTTAACACCAGGGGAGCTGTGGAGAGACCAAAGGGCAGAGCCCTGAACTGGTAACGGACTGGCTCCCAGCCGGAAACGCAGATGACTCCTGAAGCATCTGTCTATTCTGATATGATATTAGGTGTCCTGCCAGTCTGTTGCACATCAAATCGTTCTTTTGCAATGGCAGTAAAATGGACTGGGCTGTAAACATTCGGAACTTCACTTTAGTTACAAACAGATTCAGGTTGCTCAGATCCAGGATAGGTCTTGGGTCCCCAGTTTTCTTTGGCACTAAAAAGAAATAGGAGTAGGTTCAGAACCATTTTTGCTCAGTTGGGGCCTCCTGGATGGCTCATTTTTGCAGTAGTTTTTGAATCTCCAGAGCTGCATATGCCCTCTGACTGGGTGGGATATTAAGGAGTTTCTTCTGAGTCTTTGGCGGTTGAAGGAAGAAGAGAATATTACCACCTTTGGATATAAATTCTTTGCACCTAATTGCTTTTTGTTAGAGCGGTCCAGGCATCTGGATGCGAAGAAAAACACCCTCCCCCCAACTGCCTCCACAGTTGAGTAAATCAGGCAGCACTTCAGGAGCGCTGAAAGGGCTAATCAGACAAAGGCTCTCTGAAGCCCTGATTCTGCGGTCCTCCTGCCTCTAGGGCAGCGTCCATTAAAACTTCCCCCTCTGCCTCTGGAGAAGAGTCTCTGCATTGATTCTGGAAAGACCCTTGGGATTTCCAGAACCAGGTTTTCTTGCCACCTCGCCGATTTCTGGAGAAAATACGCTGAGGGGTAGAAAACTTTACTCCGACAGCAGAAAGGGTCTTCCCTTCTTGCTCACTGTGGGCAAGAGCATCTTTAACAGAATGCCTAAACAAAGAGGAGCTATTGAAGGGAGCGATAAAGGATGCCTTGAAGGGTTCTGCGAAATCACAAAGCCTCATCCATGCATGTCTTCCAAATGCAATACCTGAGCTGGCTGCCCATTAAGACATCCTCCGTGGAATGGGAGATGAGCTTCCTGGAGGAATCAGACAGGGAGGAAAGAGCAGCCAGCTAGAGAGACACTTTGTTGAATTTCTCTGCCAACATGGTCTCTGATAGACAGTTGTTTGACTAGATCTCTTTGCAACTGGGTAAACTGTGCCAATTTCCGCTCTCAGCAAGGTGGCGGCCAAGGCATAAACATGCTTCCCAAATCTGTCCATCGCTCTGGACTCTGTTTGGCAGATAGACACAGCAGCTCTACTCAGCTAGCTCCTTCTTGGGAGCTGCCACCATAACCATGGCATCAACCGGTATGCCCTTAGTCCAATGTGGTCGGTCTTTGAGGGGAGACTTGTCTGGTCGTTTTGGGATTGGTTCTATCATGTCCGGCTCCTTCCAGGTTGCAGGGGGGGACTCGCCCAAGATGTAGACTGGCACACCCTGAAAGCCTCCAAAAAAACAGCCTCTTCAGAAGGAGTTTGAGTTGACCAGCCACTTCTTTGCATCAATATCTCCAAATGTCTCCAAAGGAGTTGTCCTCTGGTGATGAAATGGGGATCCTTCTCCCTCATCAAGGTCAGTATCCTCAGTGAGATACTCCAACAGGCAGTCTACATGCCTCCTCTTGCATGTCTTCTTGCAAGGCATCCCCTCCACGGGAGGCCCAGGACAGGTCTAAGAAGGGGCTCCCTCTTGGAGGAGAGTTTGGAGGCCCTTCAGGGCAGGCTGACCCTGGACAAGTATGACAGGCTCAGGACTCCGATCCAATGAGGGATGATGGGAAGGATTGTAGCTCTGAGAGGCCGGATCTCTAGCAGAAGACAAAACCCTTTCCACAAGCTGGAAAAGCCGAACGAACAAGGGAGAGTCCCTCCCCAACTCTCCCAGTACAGAAGCAACAGAGGAAGAAAAGGCAGGAACCCCCGCTCCCCGGTTGGAATTGGATCAGAGCTGTTGAACACTGAAGCCCTGAGAGAAAGGGATGGATATGATAAACTCGACCTGAAGCACCCCCCCGATCAGAGACCCACTCTGATCTAAAGACACAGGAAACAAGGTAGTCAGGGTAATTTTCAGAGTAGAAGATGAGACTCCTCAGATCCAACACCAACACTCTCGGGTGGCTAAGATCCTGGGGCTCCGATGCCAGTGGTCGGATGGGAGAAGGAGACTGCATGGAAATAGGAACACTCACTGATCCCAGAGTGGATGGAGAAGTCAAGACCCCCACCTGGATCAGAGTCTTGAGGATCTTTCTCTATCATCCTGTCCACAGTAATGCCCCATGCTCCACATCTAAAAGTACCCCCCCCACCCCCCGTCACCATCAAAAAAATTACAAACAAAAAAAAAAAAAAAAAAAATACAACTGAAGCTGCAAGTTGCAAAATGTCTGCGTATATGCACATGACTCTGTCGATCCACTGGAAGAACATAATAACTTGAATGGAATGTATACACAAGTCCATGTTATTTACCAGTGTAAACAATCAGAATGTAACCGAATTTTAAGTGTCAAAGCTAGATGCACCAAACTGATGTAACACAAGGTGTACCAGTCTGCATGCCAATATCCTGTACAGATGTATTATCGTACGGGCCTGGTAACAGCTCATTTAAGGAGGCAAAGCTAATTTGACTACCCCTGAAAACATCTAGGTATAACTTGGGGGCAATTCCTTCATTTAAAATAAACAAACAAGCAAAATCATCTGGGAATGCTTACTGGGTTTAAGTTTCGTAATCAGCCATCTATAATTTTAAGTGTTAAACAACCACAAGGCTAGACGCATCTTTACTGTCCAATTTACTTTTAGGCATGATGTTTTATCATCTATATCAGCTGAAAATATTTTATGGGTCACTGAAACACTTTCACTGAGCTCTACAAGACAAAAGCAGCTTTCAGTTGCTGGGAACTCTCAAATGATAGATTTTCACAAACGGCTCAGTTTTGTTCCCTGAAACAGTAGTCAAGTCAACATACCTTGTAGCATGGGATACGGACAGCAACACCATATGAAACAAGATGTTGGCAAGATAAACCTTATAAAATGGACTGACATCATGGAAAGGCAACTCTTAATTCTTTATCCTGAAATCCATTATTTTGTTGCTCTTACATTTCATTTGTACAAAACCTGCAGACAACCACTGGACTTGCATTTCTAGGACACAAGTTATCTTAACATTTGAGTAACCTACTTTCTTTCCAAAATGTACTTCCCCTAGTGCCATTGGTGTAAGTGGAAGTCCCCTTACTTGTAATTACACATTTGCACTTGTACTTTGTGCTATAAGATTCAGTAAGGCATGCCCTTCACTATAATCAACAATGGGACAGCATTGTGAGTAATGGCTCTGTATCGGCTCACATTTCTGGCTTTGGCTGCTCCTGTCAGTTATGGTCAGGTGTAGAGGATGGAAGTCTTTCTCAACTTGAATAATACAAGTTCCTTTTGGTGCAGCTTTCAGACCTTTCCAATTTTCAGGCTTTGTGACTTTAAGACACCTTACTTGATGACAGATCATATGCATGATATGTCCGTCCAAACCACTGCAACTTTTTTTTTTTTTTTTTTTTTTAAATCAGAGTACGTGCATTTGAAAAAAATTCTATTTGGATGCTGTTTTCAAGATGCTCCACATTTCTGATCCATAGATGGGAAATGGCTTCATGCTAGTCTGATAAATTGTAATTTTTCTGTTTTAGGTGCTCCCACCTTATGCCTGCTGACCAATAAGCCTCTCCCTACCAGACTCAAGCTCACTTGCTCCCTAGTGGTGAGGGTCTCCAGATCCACTAGGGTGACAGCAGTCCATATGGACCACCATTCAGGCAGACCATGGCAAGTTTGTGTTCTCAATGACATCCTGGCTTGTCTTTGAAGTTAGGCAGAAATGCCCATTTACTGATTTGTTTCATTTTACTTGTTTCCATGTGCTTTCATTTTTTATCTTGTGATGCTGTCATCTGCTTTTTTTTGTTTTCAAATGTTGCTGCATTGTTTGCCTTCATCACTAAAGCTTACCACATTTGGTGATGTAAGCAAGGCAGCACAAACCTGTAATAATCAGTTTCGTAAAATAAAAAGCCTTCATCATACATTACATCTCCATCTCATTGTATTTAAACCATTTTCATTAAATGTGAGTATATATAGAATATTTTCTTTCCCCCCACTTCTTTCAAGTATGGTGTTGGTATGCCTCATAGTTCTGGAGGCCAGGGGAAAGTCTACAAGTCAGGGTAACTACCATTTTCAGTTAGGTTAGAAAGGGGATTAAGCTTAATACATCTGAAGAATGGACTCAAATCAATTATGCTGTAGGTTAACACAGGACATTATGTACTTTGATGCAAGCACTTCAGTTTTAGGATACTGTGTGTGTTACATTTTGGGAAATAAGCTAACAAAATACTTCTCTGAAAGCTGACTACACACAGCACTAAGCCTACAATCCAGGTAACAGATGTGTGACATGGCTGGTGCTTAACCACAGTATGAGGAAGATAAAGTAGCAGTACAGCTTCCTGGGGACAGATGGCAGGTCAGGATTCAGATGTATTCTGCTTTGTGGTCAAAACATATGACAAAATACACAAAAGACTAGCATTTACGGTGCACAACTAAACTCAGTCCCAATACAGCACATCTCCCAGAAAGGTGCCACGTATGCCTAAACTATAAATTATTCTGTATTAATTTTGTCTACTGCCACCTGCTGAACTGCGTATGTCCTCTGTGCAGCTGTGTTAAGTTTAACAATGTAAGCCTGCTCAATCACGTGGCATACACCATTAACACATTTTCATGGAGTTAGTCGACGTACTTGTAAAACTTGACCTTGTGCATCACACTGTGTATTTGTTTAGCCAACATGCCTGATTATGTGCTCGCTGCAACCTGCCCCCCCCCCCCCATGAGCACTGGCCAACAAACTTAATAAACATCCAAATAATATCTTTACTGTGCTACTACAAAATCAGAACTAAAACATTTCTCCAAAAAAATAAAAAATAAAAAATAAAATAAAAATAAAATTTCATTATTTCAAAAACTGCAGCAAAAAAAGTAAATTTTGACAAACACAGACAACGCATACAATTCAAAGAAGGGATGCAAAACATGCAACTCAACAGTGTGATTAGAAGTTATGTGCAGGGTGTGGGGGATCTAAAGACACTCATTTTCACAAAAGCAGTATTGCCTGAAACTACATGATACGCAGCACATACAACTGAGCACATAAAATCAAGCAAATGAGAAAACCAATGTAAATGAGCACAGCAGCATATGCAAACACAGGAAGTTAAGATAATGAAGCGAGTCAGAGACTTATAAAATATCAACTCTGTGGACCTATATTCAGTGTTAACACTAAATTATGGAAGTATACATCAGAAGCCATGCTAGGCACATCATCATATGTTGGCAGCCAGCACCACAGCCATTGCTAGCAGTGTTATGTTGTAACCACCTGTGCCAATGAAAACTACACAGGCAGCAACTCACAAACATTTAAAAGAATAGTACAGTAGATAACTGATCACTTCAGAATCGGCACAGAGACCTACTTAAGTCAAAGTGTGGCACGCAGAAGAATGAGAGGTATGTGCAACACTGCCCATTTTAACTACAGACCTCTTTCAATGACCTAGAGGAAACACATTATATTTATCAAAGGCCCATCTCTCATGAATACTTAAATTCCTTGACATCATGCTACAGCATGTGGAGGAGTGTAACTGGCTCCCAAGAACACCAGAGAAGACACTGTACATGCATTCTACAACACTGCAAGCTTCCCTGAGGTCCTGGGCATCACACATTGCACTCAAGTTAATGTTAAAGCCTCAAATGGTTCAGAGACAGAGATGCACAAGAAGGAAGGGCTAACATTTCTTGAACTGCCACAGGATCTATAATGTCGAGGGAAGTGTCCAGAATGTCCAACAAAAAGATGGTAGCTCAAAAAATGCTGAGCCAGACAACATGAGAAAAAGTACTTGTATGGATTTAGTTTTGTCAAGCACTTGAGGGAGCATAGTCTGCAAAAGCTTGTGTGCAATTTACATTAAAGTCATATTTCATGGTTTACTTTGACCCATGTTTTGTTTCTGTATTTTGTAGAACATCTCCATGTGCCATCTGAGTAGTTCATGTAGATATGTCACACCTCCAACCTATACCAATGGTTCCTGTGAGGGGCTTTACACAATGTACAAGTAAGCATGGATGCTGCCAGCATGCTACATAAAAAATGGTGGTCTGTGTATGCTGTAGGCAATACTGTACATGCTACTGAGCCCATGGAGGTGGCTCCCATTTACAACCTGCAGACAATGGCAGAAATGTAATACACAGCCCCAAGAAACAATGTGGAAAGTGTTTTTGGATAGATTCTGTTTTGACACTTCTGGCATGACAACAATACAATACACAGATATGAAGAAAAAGTATTTACAGTGTGCCATATTGCACAACATGGTCTTGCAAAAAAAAAATCAGTGCAGCTAAACAACAGCATGCCTGGAGCAGCCATATGTGATGCTTGTAGCAGCTGGACTGGGAAGAGATGCAAAGAAATACAATGAAGTCACAGCCAACGCAGCGGCGGGCATAATACATAGCAGCACTGTCAAAGCATCATCAGCTGGTCCAGAATTATGTACAATGACACTGCCAACACAATACGCTGCATGCTGTTATCAATCAAGCTATGCAGGGCACTGCATGGTTTCTCAATTGTATTTTAGACATTAGCAGAACCACAATGGATGGAGAAAGTTCTCAACACCTGTACACACCAGTAAGGATGACACAGTGACAGCTGATTGCAACAAGTCAATGTGAGGTAGGATTTAATGGAGGTAAATGCAACATCCTTGTAATCTGGGTGACTGTTGGAGTCAGGGATCTCACCCTCTAGTTATGGGGTTGGAGTGCCATTACATGACAGCTGTTAGTGTGCACTGCTAGTCCTAATGAGGTTATGGGTGGGTATGAACTTCAGGACCTTGCTGGGCGACCGTGAGAGGCATCATTCAATTATGAAAATCTCCAGTCACGACCAAGGGTATTAGGCTATGTGCTAGCATCCAGCACTGATGGCGCACCTGCTACAGTATGTGTCCTCGCAAGCATGTCAATTTCATGCATTAACCCTCCCACTGCCAGAAAAGACAGACTGAATGGCATATTTAACATGTTATACACTCAAGGCACTGCCAAGACTTCGGTATCCCTACCGTCTTGCTAGATCTGGTCTTTGACTTTCTGGTCTGTATCACCTTTGGCAGATAAGTGCATGCCACACATACAGAAAGCATGCATGTAGCACAATATTTTCCTGGTTTGTAATCTGCTCCAGGCAGCCTCCACAGTGGCTGCATGCGTACCTATAAATCTGCAGACTAAACATGTCATTTAGAAGGTGCATGTGCTCAGCTACACCAAATGATACCATGATCCTCCCCACTGCATCTACCTGGATATCACCTACAATCACCATTCTGTACTGAATCCCAATTAATGGTACTGCATCTGAATGCTCCTGTACTTATGAATCTTCACCTGTGTGTGCTGTATTATCAATACTGGGTGTGTATCATACCAGAGTCAGAACACCAATATATGTTACATTGCTGCATACATCTCAGTTGCATAGATCTAGACACCAAACCTCCCTCTGCCTGACAGGCATGACAAGCAAGCAACAGCTATAAGCCCAGTCTTCCTTCCTTCTCGGAGATATTACATGTCCAAAGCACTTTCACAGTGGTTATAAAATACTACTGGGGCCAGACAACAACCAAGTCTGTGAATCATTTACCTTTACTCTGCTATCTGCACCTATCCATGTGGAACATACATATATTGCTTTGTACAATGCATACAACACAAGTAAAGGCTTTTCTGTTTGAGGGGAAATGGAGGACTTCCTGGTGGCTTCTTTTTTCAGCCTCTCAGGAATTGTTCCTCTTCTAAGGATGAGCAAAAGGTGGCACCTGTAATGACAACAACAGATGTGGAGACTGGTGGCTGCTTAAGAGTGCAGACAGCTGGACTTCTGTACTGGCAACATGAAGTGCATTCTGGACCCACTTACTGAACAGCTTTAACAGGAGGATCCCAGCCACTGGACTTCCAGAGAAGGTATCAGCCCATGACACTGGACACCCAAATATATAATTCCTAGGTATGTTGTCTATGGGTTGCTCAGCCTCCTTAATATCCCTCTGTGTTATTGCTTGTGCCTTGTTCACTGTCCAGCCGTCCCCATCATCAGCTGTCTACCCTGTGTCAGTACATATCCATCCATTAGTTATCCCACCTTTTGTATGGCCACTATCCCCATCTGTGTGTTTCATGTTTGCCTTCCCACACCAGACACATGACAATTTCCCTCTATCCCATATAAAGCCACCCTTCATTAACTTTTCAATCATTCATTTTTAATTAAAAGGGGATCTATCCCAACAAAAAACATCTCTCCTTCCCCAATTATTTGTCCCACAGTCTTTATCCTTATGCCTTTTACCTCTGCTTGATATGCTCCACTATCCTACTTTCCTGTTTACCCCTTTTCCTCTCATCTATGTGATAAGCATACTGGCCCCTTCAGTGTGCACAGCTCCACCACAGCCTACTGGCTACTATGCTACACTACACTGACTTACCTATGACCGTGTGCCATGGGCTATGGCTAGCCTTCACAGCACTGTGCATATCGTTTTGGGTACAGACAGCTTTGTTATGACATCAAGCATGTTGCCCACGCTCACTGTACTAACGCTGCTCCTCCAGCAGTAATTGCTGCCCTTATGCTTTATCATGCAGCCTTTCGCCTGGTATAACAGTGCTATTCCTTGCCTTGCATGTTGCATACCCAATTATCTTTTGGACACCAGTATTAGTGCTGCATACCTGCACACATCCCACCATATATCCATACATTTGACATGCTGCCACTGAATTATTTTTAACGGCACTAAATATAAGGAAATGTAACACATGGCTGAAAATGTTTTACACTAAAATTCTGTGAGAGGGAAAACATCTTTACAGTGAGAGAGAGACTTAAGCAGGTCTGGTGTAACACAAAACAAAAACATTTCATTTAATTTATTTTTATTTTAGAACAGAGTTATTTTATGACTATAACATGATGATCAAACAAAAGCTATAGTAAATGCTGTTTACACTAGACTTGACTTTTGCTGTTTTCTGACTTTTTTTTTTTTTTATGTTATTAATTTTAATTTACTTATTTTAACAAATTCAAATCAAATTAAATACAATTGTTAAAAAAAATAAATTTTTTAATACAGTTTAATGTCTATATGTATGTCACTGTCTTTAAAGCCAAAATAAAGCCAAAATATTAAAAATAAAGTCTGTTTTTTGTATGGTCTCGGTTCTAAAAATTCTTTAAAAGATTTCTTGAGAGACAAAAGTCATCATTTTAACATACAAATACAAATCACAGTACAACACATCAGCACACGGTGTTAACTCAAATACTGTCAACTTTCACAGAAATAATAAATACAGTAGAGATAAAAATACCCACAGGTTTGTTAAATATAAACAAATTTGACATGAATAAATCATTTCACATTTTTCATTTTTTTTATTTTTTAAATACTTAATGCAATCTATATATTGTATATAAAACAAAAAAATGAACAAAAAAAAAATAGAAAAAAAAAAAAAAAAAATAGTTGGTAAGTTAAGTGTACACCCTTAAACTAATACTTTGTTGAAGCACCTTTTGATTTAATTACAGCATTCAGTGTTCTTGGGTAGGAGTCTGCAAACATGTCATATCTTGATTTGACATTTGCCCACTCTTCCTTGCAAAAGTGGTCCAAATCTGTCAGATTGCTGATATCTGTTGTGTTACAAACTTCAGGTCACCCCACATATTTTCTATTGGATTAAGGTCTGGACTCTGGCTGGGCCATTCCAAAACTTAATTTTCTTCTGGTGAAACCATTCTTTTGTTGATCTGGATGTATGCTTGGGGTCATTGTCATGTTTGTTTGTGTCTTTCGGCTTTTCCCGGTTAGGGGTCACCACAGCGGAACTCCGGTCCACTAATGATTGGTAGTGGATTTTTACGTACTGGGTTACCAGCCCTGACGCACAACCTACAACGAAGGCACACCCCATTCACTTATGTCTCCACACAGAAGACGATCTAGCTGAGAATCGAAAGGGACAACGTCTTGCTATGAGGAGACAACGCTACCGCAGCACCACCAACGCAGTTCCCAGGATCATTGTCATGTTGAAAGGTGAAATTCCTCTTCATCTTTCTAGAAGATGCCTTTTGGGCCAAATGTGACTGGTATTTGGAACTTTTCTTAATTCTCTCCACCTTGACTAAAGCCCCAGTTCCAAATGAAGAAAAGCAACCCCAAAGCATGATACTGCCACCACCATGCTTCACCATGGGGATAGTGTTTGTTTGGTGATGCGAAGTGTTGTTTTTGCACCAAACATACCTTTCGGAACTGTGGCCAAAAAGTTCAACCTTGGCCTCATCAGAACCTAACGCATTTTCCCACATGCTTTTGGGAGACTTGATGTATCGTTTTGCAAATTTGACCTGACGTCATGAAGAAGCGAAAGCATCCGACGCAGAAATACTGAGACTGTGGTATTCGGGCCAACTGAGGGCTGCCTGCAGGCAGATAACCCAAGTGTGATGACTGCAACAGTGAAATACGAAGAACATCTTGAATCTTGTTACATCAAAACAGCCAGGTATGCTACAAATTCACCCTTTAGATTACACCACTGTACAGCACTCATACAACTCAACTGGCTGGAATTCCCCCAACTACTACTCTACCCAATTAAGCATAGCCAACAAAATCCTTTATCAACCAGAGAAGCAACTTGCCCTGCAAACATTACTACAGCTACACTCCAGTGCTAGAGCTCTATGCCCCACAAAAAAAAAACACACCCTAAAAAATAAATACAGCCAAAAACCTAGCTGGAGAATCCCTCTTCTCAAATTACATAGGCAAAATCTGCAATGCATTACCACCTAACATTACCTCTTTTATAGCCTTGTTGCAATTTTAAAAAATGCTAAAAGTTCACTTTTTCAACAAATGGCTGTGCCCATGCATGGGTTCCTGACTAAACAGTCCCTTTCAGATAATACTGCCTCTACTTTGACGCCAACACCCTCAAACTATAGGTTTCATTTAGCTCGGATGATTAGAAGAGCAGTTATCCTAAATAATCCACATTTGTACTCTACAGAACTTGTATAATGCTGAATCTGTCTCTCACTCACTATCCTATGCACCTTATTTCTGATACTCTGATTCTTCATAGAAGTTGTATATAATTTTTGTTGTATGATCCCCGTTTCACTAGCCTATGATCATGTACTATAACTCTCTTCTTTCAGAAGCTGTATATATCTCTTGTTTGTAGGAACTTTGTATCCTTGTATTTTAACACACTGTGTATTCAAATTTAATCAAATGTTGCTGAACTGTATATATGTACCATGTGAAGCTTTTCTCCCTGGGCCTCCGCTAAAAGAGGATATCTGTCCAGTCGGACTTTCCCGGTAATCAAATGTAAAATAAAAATAAACATTACGGAAACACTTCTAGAAAGTGGTTAGGCAATCTGTCAATTGTAAACACTCACCTTATTTTCTTACAGGAACATGGTCCTACTTTAAAAAAACAAAACCGAAATAAATGGTTTACAGATTAAAAGTAAAAAACTCACCCCATTGAGGTTCTACGTCCCTTCCATCCTCCAGTAACAATGAAGTGCCACTGTTGCCATAATTGGTAACAGACTGCCTAAACAAGGAACTTGTCGTGGAATAGCCACCTTCTTGAAGGTCAGGTGAAGAACGTTTGGTATTAGTCTTCTTCTTAAATATTCTTTTTGAAAAAATTAAAAGTAAAAAAGTTAGCATCTAAACCACATCTGCCCATTTTAACAGCATCTCAGGAGAGACCAATTCACTAAATAAAATTACATTCAAAGGTACATACTGTTAAACACAATGTACCATCACAGAACACAATGTCAGCTCATGCACATTAACAAAAAAAACTTTATTTAACAATGCAGAAATCAGTGAATACTACTAGCACTTCCTACATATGCACACACAACTTCATTCAACTTTGCACCACCAATGAACCCCAATATTCAAGTACATGCACAAATCTCCAAGCACACAACTTGGACAGCTGCTTCTCAAACTGAACATATCATTTGTATGTTTGGAGTGTGCCAGAGTTTGTAAATACTGCGGTAAAATCAATGGCCAACAGAAATAGCAGAATACTTGTGGAGAATGTTTTTTCATTGTTTCTGGTCAAGTGTGCTGTGAGACTGGAAAGTGAGGGACTGACATTTCACCAAGGTATGTGATTTTCTAACTGCAGTTGCTGAGCATCTACACCATTTTAAACAAAACAAAAAACAAAATGATACAGACAGTGATAAGGAACTTCATGCTCATCCGAGGGTGTTTGCCATTTCTCCATGACTGTACGACAGTGGACTTGGTATAGTTAATAGGGAGAGTGGTAGCAAAGATTTTTCTACATTAGAGGCACTTGTCTGTGATTTCAATTTTACTAGTCAGCTTTCCTTTGTCATTGTTGTGCATCACAGTCTTAACAGTTATTAATTTCTAGTAAAGAACCCACTGATGCACTCCGCAGTTAATATATTAACTAGACCTCCACTGCCACGTAGAGAGAACACAACTCTCAGAATTACATTCAACCTGTGGCTGAATTTTGATTACTCAGGCAGAGACTGACCAAGCATGAGGCATCCTAATAAACAGGGAAGCAGCAGTAGGAAGATTTTCATCTGCTCTTCCTTTCTTCCAGCAACAATACTTACAAATCTGAACTACTACCCACACTAAACATTCACTGGTTAGGATTATCACTTGGATCCCATTCAGAAATAACCAAAACATCAACTTCTGAGAGAAAATTAAAGGTGAACTGTAAGAAGCTCAACAAACAAAAACAAAAAAGCAAAAATATTTTTTCCGCAAGGATGCAAAAACCTCTTGCTCTTCCATACCCCGGCTACTTAAGTCTAACTGCAAAGTCACATACCCTTCCCCAAGTACGTGCAACCTCTGCATTTGAAGCAGCAAACTTCTGCAGGATTACCTTTTGGTTTCCTCCACTTTAAATGATACTTGGATTGCCAACTTTTAGAATGGAACCACTGCAAGTCATATACCAAATACCAGCATCAAGGTATGATGGAGAACAAACTACTTCAAACTACAAATTCAACTAGACAATTACCAGCCAGAATGGAAGTGTGAAATACATTCACTATTAACTGATCTATAGTGATGCTGTCCCTCAAGTTCAACCAGGTTCAACTTCTTCGCCTTTTCAAAGTTTGACCATGTAACATTTTCAGAGAAGGTTGAGCATTTGCAGAGTGCTTTCTGTACTGACAAGCTAGAACATCACATGCACACCACATAAATACAGCTATCTCTTGAACCTACCAGTTTACCCCCCTCAACCATTACAGAACAAACTGCCTGCAAACAGAGATGAGATCAATGAATATAGGATGCTTGCACTGGGAAAGTACAGTTGTGTAAATAAACTTACCATAACAGTACATGTTCGAATGATCACCATACCTGTCAAAGATATAACAGCCAACCAGATTCCAAAGCTTTAAGGCACCTTCCACATATCCAAACCGCTTAGCAGATCGAGCTGAGCTAACAAAAGAAGTTGCGTCTTACCATAACATTCCATCTGTGTTGTCAATCATCTATTCTTGATTGACGGGTTACGGTTCCGACCCTTGGAACCAATACAGCCGTTAGTCTGCGCCAGCAAAAAAAAAAAAAACTCTTGAGCTAGTAGTCCACCCATAATGCCCCTCTCTATTACCTCAGATCATTTGCAAAATTATAGAAGAAAATAAGGAAACCATTTCCAAATGAGGAAGCCATGTCCATGGAAAAACCTAACGCAAGACCCAGGACAACAGGTCGCTCCACCAGGAATCCATAGAAGGGGAAAAGGAGGATGGGATGCCAAAAATAGATGAAAATCGACAATAGACACGGAACGTTATGGTAAGACAACTTCTTTATCTGATGTTTTCAATCTTCATCTATTCTTGACTGATGGGACAGAGTCCCCACCTACTTTAGATCCTTGATGGCCCTATGGAAGGATATTCCTGAGGACCATAGAACCAAAGCTGCTCTTCCCCTGGAGACCAGATCCAATTTGCAATGAGTAATAAAGGTATGCCAAGTAGCCCAAGTTGCTGCTTCGCATATTTCACTCATGGAAGCTTTAGAATGGAAGACAGCTGAAGTAGCCATAGATCTAGTGTAATGTGCCTTCACCGGCCTTGGAAGGTTTAGGTTCTTCTCGTTATAAATGAAGGAAATACAATCTCTTAACCATTTTGACAAGGTAACCTTAGAGACAGATTTCCCTACGGTTGCACCCGAGAAAAACAAATAATTGGTCTGACTACCTAATTTCTTTAGATTTGTTGAGATAGAAATGCAATTGTCTTTGAACATCCAGCAGGTGTAAGCAATATTCACCTTTATTAAAAAAAATTTGGAAAGAAGACAAGTCGATAGTCTGATTATTGTTGGACTCTGAGACCACTTTTGGAAGAAAGGATGGGTTTGCCCTGAGTGTAACTCTATCCCTATTGAAAATTAAGTAAGGGGGCCTTAAACATAAGGCTTGCAATTCAGAAACTCATTCTGCGGATGTGGTAGCTGTAAGTAAAAGTGTTTTCCAAGAGATGAACTTCAAGTCAAAAGTAGCCGCTAGTTCAAAGGGAGAAGTTACTAGAGGCTGCAAAACAACAGCCAAGTCCCATGGTGGTAGATGGTCCTTAAATGAGGCTTTAAAGAGAACTCCCTTGAGAAAGACTTTACAAAGTCAGAGATTAAAGGCAGATCTTCGAAACCATTGTGAAAGTTAGACATGGCTGCTAAAATGACCTTAACAGTGGAAGCAGAAGCTCCCTCACTAAAAAGAATGGCCAAAAATTCCAAATTTTTTTCCACTGAGGCTGAAAATGGGTCGAGGCCATTATCACAAGCCCAGATCAAAAATCTCTTCCCTTTACTGAGGTAGATATTCCTGGTGGATGGTGTATGGGACGACTAACATTTTTTGTACTGGGGATGGAATATCATAATGCCTAGCAACTAATGAAATTGGAGGAACCAAGTGGTTAACTTGAGAGTTTGAAGACTGGGATGCTCTAGTCCCTAGGGGTAAGACAAAAGGTTCGGAACTGGGTCCAGAATCCATGGAAGGTGAACTAGATGAGGTCATAGGAAGGGAAAACAAATTTGTTGAAGCCACACGGGTGCAATGAGGATTAATTTGCTTCTCAACCTGGCTGCTTTCTTCAGGAAGAGAGAGATCAGAGGGCACGGGGAAAGGCATAAAGGAGAGCAGAACGCCAATCTAAGATGAGTGTCTCTCGGCGTCTCCACCTGAGGGGAGATTAAGGCAAAATAGCTTCTGCATTTGTTGTTTTGGGGTGATGCAAAAAGGTCGCAGCAAGGCTTGCCCCAGCAATGAAAGATCTTCTTTGCTATCTTGGGATTGAGAGACCACTCATGAGGCAGTAGAATACATCTGTTTAACTTGTCCACTATCACGTCTGAACTCCCGGGATGTGTGTTGCCATCAGAAAGTAGTCTGAGGCAATGGCTCATTGCCACACTGAGGGCTTCTCAAGACATAGGGGATAGGATTTGGTACCTCCTTGTTTGTTGATGTACCAGAGTATGGACATATTGTCTTGATTAAACTGCAATGGTTCCCTGAAGTAGGGCAGAGGGGAATGCTTGCAACGCTAGCAGCACCGCCCTCGGCTCCTGAACGTTGATAAGCAGATTGGCCGATACTGGGGACCAAGTCCCTTGGACAGTCTTTCCCAGATAATGCCTCCCAATCTGGGAGGCATCTGTGGTCACTATGGCCTTGGGTTGAGAAGGGACAAAGGGGAGGCCCAAAAGGATTTAATATGATTCCATCCACCAGGACAGGTCCTTTCTGCAGTGGCTTGTAATGAGTCTGGGGTGATTCACTGGATGGGTTAGAATGGACCACTGATTGGCAAAAAGATATTGTAGGAATGTAATATGAAATCTCGCTAGTGGGACCAGAGTGACTGCCGCTGCCATGGACCTTAATGCTTGAACCACTAGCCAGGCTGGTACTTTGAACTCAGGAGGAAATAAACTTGAGATAGTGCAGTTGTGTACACTTTCCATAAATGTAGATGTTAAGAGCATGTTCACTGTTGCAGTCACACGGATTATCTGCCTGCAAGAAAGCCCTCAGTCAGCCCGAATACCAGAGTCTTAGGATTTCTGCGTTGGATGCTGCTGCATCTTCCATGAAATCAGGTCGTCAGGGGTATAAAACAGGCATCAGATGCCATTACATCAGTTTTAATTGCCCCAGATGTCAGGAGCTCCCCAAATAAGAAGCTATTATATGGTACGGAACACCACCAGTAAAAAGTAAAAACCACTTCCATTCAAAATGGCCATAGAGATGAGAGGTAGAAAGGATAGAGAAAAATCAGGAGGCTGGAGGGAGGGAAACCAGGACTGTAACAGTGAATACACTAACATCTGCATTTATGTTAAGTGTACACAACTGTACTATGGTCTTCATGTTTCACTGTTGCAGTCATCAAACTTGGGTTGAATCCCAAAACTGAGTAAGGGTGGAGGCAGTAAAGAATTGTTAGGGCTGGCTAGCAGGCTTTGTAAGACTGCTGTAGCAAATCCAGCTCTGGATTTAGAAAAAATAGATAAGTGGTAATGCTTGAAGGTGTGTACAGGTTGCAGCTTCCAGAATGTCAGCGATAGGGACTCCCCTGAGAAATGCTGTGGAGGTGGAAGTAACCTAGTGGAATGTGGTCTGATCCCCTGTGGGGTAGGCTTTCCATGGTGCTTGTAGCAGAAATGGATGCAGTGTGCTATCCATTTGGAAATGGTTTGTTTTGAAATGGCCTTATCCTCTGCCTCTATAGCAAAGCTGATTTGCAGCTGGTCAGATATTCTGAAAGGTTTAGTCCTGTCAAGGTAGAACCTGAGCTGTCTGTGCATGTCCAAGGAGTGCAGGATCATTTTCCCTTTATTCTGAGGATTAGGGAAGAAGGTTGGCAAATGGATGGATTGGTTTAGATCCACACTGGACACCACCTTAGGCATAAAGGACGGGTTAGTCCTGAGGGGAAACCCTGTCAGCTTTGAAAATCAGGGTTCCACAGCCATTAGCGCCTGTAACTAAGACACTCTTTTGCTGAAGTTATGGCTAAAAGCAAGACCGTTTTCCAAGAGAGGAATTTTAACTCTGCTGAAGCAGCAGGTTCAAAAGGAGGAAGCGTGAGCTTTTCCAATACAAAGTTAAGGTCCCAGGGCAGGGACCTTAAGTTGTTAGCCCCTCTCAGGAACGGTTTGATGAGAGGATGAGAAAAAAAAGAGATGGCTCAGTATTATAATGAGCTGAGATGACAGAGGCATGAATCTTAATGGAGGAGAAGGACAGGCCTCTGTGGAGTAGCTCTGCTACGTAATCCAGGATTAGAGGTAAGGAGAGCGCTGTGTCCTTTCCTTGAGACGGATTCCAAGAACAATATCTTTTCCACTTTTCAGCATAGGATTTCCGAGTACTAGGCCTTCTGGCTTCAAGAATGACGTCCAGCACCTGTTTGCTGAGGGTTGCTGGTGGTGTATTCAGGGGATAAGCCAGGCTTGCAAGGTATAGGGTGTGCAACTGTGGATGCACAATCTGTCCTTCCTGCTGAGACAGCAGGGTAGAAGCCTGGTGAAGGAGCCAGGGTGGCACTTGTCAGACCGCATAAGAGTGGGTACCAGTGCTGACGTGGCCAGTCTGGGGCAATAAAAACTGCCCTTGGCCTGTCCTGTTTGACAGGAGTAGTACTTTTGGGAGGAGGGGCAGAGGAGGAAAGGCATAAATTGAGAGATTTTCCCATTAGAAGGATAGGACATCCACCTTCCAGGCCCTGCTGTGAGGGGTTCCTGGTGCAGAATATGCTCAACTGGTGGTTCTCAGGGGAGGCAAAGAGGTCCACCTCCTGTGTCCCTCACCTCTGGATTAGAAGGTTAAAGGTGTTGGGCTCCAATTTCCACTTGTGTGGGTCTAGGAGATTTCTGCTTAAGTCATCTGCCAGTGAATTTTGTTTGCCTGGCAGGAACTGAGCTTGTAGATGCACTTAGTTGCTCAAGGCTGTGTTCCAC
This sequence comes from Protopterus annectens, assembly GCF_019279795.1. Taxonomy (NCBI): domain Eukaryota; kingdom Metazoa; phylum Chordata; order Ceratodontiformes; family Protopteridae; genus Protopterus; species Protopterus annectens. The sequence goes on from NC_056725.1 coordinate 1,308,178,270, forward strand.
AGGGCCATGGCTAACCTGCAGAGTGGGTAAGAATGGGTTGCCCCCTACTTGTTTATGTATCACATAACTGTGGTGTTGTCTGTTTTTATCAGCAGTTGTCCTGGAAGGATTAGGTATTTGAAGGCTGTCAGAGCATTCTGTACAGCTTGCATCTCTTTTTGACTAATGGCAGGAGAATTTGGCCTGGGCTCCAGTGGCCCTGAATGTATTTGCCTGCTATGTGAGCCCCCCATGCGTAGTCTGATGTGTCTGTTGTCAGGGTTTGGGTGGCAAGGGGTTGAGTGAAAGGCAGTCCCTGGTTGTGGTTGAATGCTTCTGTCCGCCAATGGAACTCTGCCCTTAGACAAGGTATGATTGGAATGATTGTTTCCAGGTCCTGAGAATGTTGGCACCAAAGATGCAAGTACCACTGAAGTTTCCTCATATGCAGTCTTGCATATGGAATTAGCAGAATACATGAGGCCATGAACCTTAGGGCTTGCAGTATTTTCCTTGCAGACAGCAGGGTTCTGGTGACCATTTGTTTGTAGATGGTCAGATAGACCTGTTTTTCTGGAGTGAGAAATGCCATCTGGGAGTTGTGTCCAAGCTTGCTCCCAAGAATACAATTTTTGACTGGGCACCCGTTGTGATTTCTTTTCATTGATGGTGTACCCCAATGAAGTGAGAAGGCTTTTTACAAATGCCAGGTTCTAAAGTAGCAATTCCTGACTGTCCGCCTGAATCAGGCAATTGAACAAGTATGGGAAAATTTGGATATTTCTCTGCTGCAATATGCAATGGCTGGAGCCAGGTACTTAGTGAATACTCTGGGCACAGTAGATAAGCCAAAGGGAAGTGCAGAGAACTGATAGCACATAGAGCCTGCCCTGAAGCATAGATATTTCCTGCATGACTTCCTCATGGGGATGTGCAGATAAACTTATTTTTTTAGAGTGACTAACCAGGCATCCTTGGCTAGCACAGGGAGAAGCTGTTGCAGGGTAAGCATCTTGAATTTTGGGACCACCTGAAAGGTGTTGAGAATTCATAGATCCAGGATTGGGCTCCAAGAGCCTTCTTTTCTGGGCACCAGGAAAAGTCTGGAGTAGAAACCTTGCCCCCTTTGTTCTACTGGAACCGGCTAAAGAGCTCTGATATTGAGCAGGGAAAGTACTTGCTTTTGAGCCTTTGCCCACTGGTTTGGAGGAAGGTCTGGAAACCCACTTGGGGTTGGCAGTGAATGGAAGTAGAATCTGTACCCCTGGAATACAATGTTTAGGACCAATCGGTCCTGAGTAATGGACATCCAGTTTTTTGCATGAAGGTCAAGTTTTCCTCCTAGGGGCACAAGTAATTGGGCAGGGCTGGGAAGGATAACTGAAAAGTCATTGTGAGCTTTTTCCATAAGGGGACGGCTTACCACTCCCTGTTTTTGAGGTGGGAGCACTCCATTGTTTAGATGTCTGCATACCCTGAGACTTGCAGTCTGGGTGACCTGTTTCCTCTGGGTTTGGACTGAGAAGGCCTGGAAGGGGCTGGAAAGGACCAGTTTTTAGAAGCCCAATGCCTACTGAATCTAGGTGGATGCACATGTAAGAATTCAACAGTTTGCATAGATTTAGCTTTTTCTTCCATCTTTTTAAGAACCTCTTCTGCTTTGGTGCCAAACAGTCCTTATTTAAAAGAGCGTCTAGTAATTTTGATTTGACATGATCTGGCAGTGTATGTTCCTTCAGCCAAGCATGCCTTCTCAGTACAGACCCAGTGACTGCAGCCCTGCAAGATGCTTCTAGGGCATCAAAGCCACACTGCAAAGTATGCTTACTAACTTGGTTTGCAGAAAGTATCAACTCTTGTAAATTTATTTTCTGCACAATTGGGAAATAACCCCATTGTTTGTTTAATTAGTTCTATAATATGCTGCTGGTACTTCAACATGTGAAACTGGCAATTCAATGCCCTGATGGTAAGAGTTGCAGAGATATATACCTTCTTACCCCATCTGACTAAAGCTCTGGAATCCCTGTCTGAAGGGGTAGGGTTTTTGGCTGTAGTAGCCTTTATACCTTTAGGTCCCTTGGAAATGCTCTCTGCATCCGCAGTAGGATTCTTGGGAGAGAAATTTGTGAGAATCAGGTACTCTGTAGTACTGGGTCAGGTTTTCTAGGGGCTGGGGGAAAAGTGTCTTGAGTAAGAATGGATTCCATGAAGACAATCTACAACATGCAGGACAGGGGGTATAGCTAGAGGCCCGTGCTGAGGCAACTCTAAAAATTCTCTCTCTTTTTGGACTGAGGGTAGTCCTGGCATCCCCAGCGGAAATGCTCTTAAAGTATGCAAGGTTTTACCAAAAGAAAAATCCTCTGGAGGGGAGGCAGAGGGAATGGATTCCACTGCATCGGAATCCTCACAGGTTGATAAGGGCATGTCCTGATGATCAGAAGGGTCAGTGTCATCAGACTCCTGGTCTGTAGGATCAGAATGAAACTCCATTCTTTGCCTCTTTGCAGGGGAATGCTGGCTTCCCCTAATTAGGGTAATAAGATCTTCAGCCATTCTAAGCATTTCTTTTTGTGGCATGGGAGCTTGAGCATGCGCTTTAGTCGATTTTCTAGGCGTAGTGCATACTCTGGGCCTAAGAAACTCGGTAGTTTTAACTAGAAACAAAGTAGTCAGTTTAATTCGAACATCAGAAGGTCGGAATACACTCTTAGAAGCCGGTGCCTGCACAGTGGCTCCTGACCAATCCAAGGTAGAGACATCCGCAGGTTCCATAGTCGAAGAATCATCTCGCGGCATACCGAACTCCGAATGGGTCCCAGCAGAGGCCTGCGAATCCTAGAAGCAGGCATCAGGGGCTGCAAAGGAGTCTGAGTACTGGCAGACTGGCTTAACGGAAGCTTTGTTGGCAGTTTTGAACCTATGCAGTGTCTGTCTTTATCTTTACTTTTTTTTTTTTGAAGATCAGTAGTTGAATGGCTTATCGGAGACATTTTGGAATACAGAGATAGAGAGCGAAAGAATTTAGCGACAAAGATAGCCCGATGACTAATGGTGCGGGCATTAAACAAGGCACAAAACCGACAGCGAGGGACGTCGTGGTCTGGGCCTAAACAGGTGATGCAGTAAGAATGAAAATCTCTGCGAGGTATTTGCTTTCCACAGGCAAGACAATTAACTTTTTCTGACATTGGTTAGAGCAAGAAAAAAGGATCCCCAATGAGGTACTTAGCTTTAGAAGACTTCAGGTTTGAAACTTGCAAAACGAAAATTTCAGGTAGCGGCCGACTGGCACTTAAAGACTGATGTAATGGCATCTGCTGCCCATTTTATACCTCTGATGACCTGACGTCATGGAAGAAGCGGCAGCATCCGATGCAGAAATCCAAAGACACTGGTATTCGGGCCAACTGAGGGCTACCTGCAGGCAGATAACCAAAGTGTGATGACTGCAACAGTGAAACACGAAGAACATCTTATTTTCTGTAGCCTATGAGGAGGCAGAGAAGCTGCACAAGAGAGAGTGTGAATGTTAGGACTAGCTCAGATAAATTCCACATCCTGAGAGGGGTTCAACTGAGACTTTGTAAAATAGACCAATTCCTAGCTGCAGGAACAACTGTAGGGTGACAGTTGCCACCTGAAGCAGTAGATACCTGGCTGAAGCAGTGATGAGCCATTCATCTAGATATGGAAACACCCAGAATCCGTGCAGACTCAAGTGAGCTGCTACTGCTGCCATACATTTGGTGAACACCCTGGGGGCTGTGGTGAGACCAATGGACAGCACCCTAAAACTGATCGTGACTGGCTCCTAGCCAGGAAGTGGAGAAACCTTCTTGAGTGTTTGCCCATTTTTGTGTGGTAGTACACGTCTTGAAGGTCTACATCAGGAGGTTCCCAAAGTGTGTACAGCGGTACCCTTGGGAGCCATGGCTTCCTCACAGTGGCGCCGCAAACTAAAGCTTAGCAGCTGCAATATAAACTGCAAACTAATAATCTTATTAGACTGCAGTTTATTTTGCATCCGCGCTAAAGGTAAAGTCAATAACACTTCTGTCTCAACTTCTACTTCGCCAAGCCTAAGATTTTACCTTCTAGCAGTAATCTGAATTCATTACCAAAACCTGCATTACTTTCCATATTTAATCAGATTATCTTTAGGTCCTTTAAAGCATTTTATCTACCAATCAAACAATGTAGTCTAATGCCTCTGAAATGAATGCTTGCCTAGTCAGATAACACTGCACGCCCGTTTCTTGCCCGCCCTTTCCTTCTTAGAGTAGATTGGCCACTTCCTCAGCCTTTCTATAAAGTTACTTACTACAGCTATTCTTAATTTAGGGGTGGGACTGAGGAATCCCAAATGCAAGTCTAAGGCTTAGGACAAATTGGAAACACCTGGAACGTGTTGCACTTCTGCTCACAAAGAATGTTTGTCTTTTGGCTTTTCCCGGTAATGGGTCGCCACAGTGGAACTCCGGTCCGCTAATGATTGGCAGTAGATTTTTTTTACAAAACGCCAAGGTGCCAGCTCGACGTTCAACCTTCAACTAAGGCACGCCCATTTATGCACGCATGTCTTTCGAACGCTACCCAACCACGGGGAGGACATGCAGACTCCACAAAGAAGGCACTCCCAAATCAAGCCAAGAATCAAACGGGAGAACCTCTTGCTATGAGGTAACAACGCTACCGCTGTACCACCCCTTGTTCTCAAACCCAATAAAATCTGCTGTGCGTTCTTTGTACTCATACCATGTTGCCAAGGCCTGAACTCCTTTGTCTGCATCCATCAGGTCAATATCCTTCCTTCCATCCTTCAAACCCATTCTGAAAGGCTCCCTAGCCAGAAGCCATCTCTGCTTTTGCTCAACAGAATAAACTACATGCTTAAATGTGAACAAATACTTCTATCCATACCTTTCGTTTATTTAGTCTCCTCCTTCGCTCACTTCCTTACTTTCATCACTTTCTCCCCAGCTCACTACCTTACTTCCATCAATCTCTCCCCTGGCTTTCTGTCTAAATATACCATATGCTTGCTCTTCTCTCATTTCATATTACAATTCCTATTTGTATTATACTAATTTACCTTTCATTTCTCTATAAATTGGCTAAAACTTTTCTTATTAAATCACGGTCATGTAACTTGTATCTATTCTTAACCAATGTTTTTTATATTAAATATACCAAATTAGATATAAACTGTAATATTTTTGTATTATTTTAAAGAGACTGGAAAATTATTGTTCATAAAATGTTTTAGAATATTTTGGAGCTTTTCTCCCCAGGCCTCCACTGAAAATGGGTTCCTACTCGGTCAGACTTTCCTGGTAATCAAAGAGCAAATAAATAATTCTAAAGAACATATCTAGGTTCTTAGAAGCAAAAGAGGTGGGACTCTGTTTTGAAATTTTGAATCAAAAGCATCATGTAATGCTGGAAGCATGGAAAGTGCTACAAGGAGCTTGAATTCATCAATGGCCACAAGTTGTGGTACCTTTTCTTGGACTCTAGAAATAATTTTGGAGCCACATGAGTTCTCACACATCTCTGTTAATGTGTTGCTAAGTGAAACATCCTCCAGACACAAGCGTAAGAAAACCACCCCCCTTGTCATTGGTATTATTACTATATAGAAGAAATTTAGGATTAATAACCCAGATCTTTCCCTTCTACGTCCGACGCCATTCTGGACCAAGCAGGCAATAACACCTTCTGAATCTATACGCCAGTACCTTTTTCCTACATGTGACAGTATTCAAAGGAGACTTGGTTTTCCTCACAAACAAGAGGCACTACGAATGAAAATCTTTAAGAAAAGATCTGCCTTCCACTTGCACATTTACCGGAACAAATTTTCTCATGCTCATTACATTCCCAGAAAAAATGAAGTCCAACTGCTATAAATAACTTTTCTCAAGGTCAGATCAAGTAACGGTCACGAAATTAGCAATATCAATATAAAGCCAATAAATATTCCCAAACTGATTACTTAACCATTTGGAAGTCTCCAGGAAAAGACTAAACAGAGAGAGCACGGACTAATCTCCAGCTTTGTGCTGCAGAAAATAATTACATAATGATTTGAGCAGCTTTACCTTACTAATATGACAATAAATGGTTCAAAGTCCAGGAAATACTGGCAGAATTAATACAGAACAAGTATAACAGCCTAATGATACAAGTACTCAAGAGGTGTTTGCAGCTTGAATGGGTATGCATCATGGCTCAGCTCTGAATCCACTGCTGTCTTTACTGGTGATGGACAGTATCAACACAGCGATTAGAAGAGATAGAAGAGATAGAATAACAAAGCTGCTATATGCAGATCATGTGTCACCACAAGCAGACTGAACAAGATCTTCAGGAAGTGGTACAGACTATACTGCAAAATTGAAAAGCACATGAAATAAAAACTAAAGTGCAAACCAGACTGTAGTCATGGCAGCAAATGGGGGAATTAGAAGCTGAAAAGTGAGACAAAGGAAAATATGGAACAGGTTAACAGCTTAAAGTATCTTGGAGGATTAGTTGAGAAGGGAACCTCGAAATGTTGCAGTCAAATGGCACAAACTGTCTGGTTGTACAAGACACAAAATTTCAAAAAGCTGGAAAGTAAAGCATTCAAAACAGTGGCGTGACCCTTGCTTCTGTATAGCAACGTGAAAGCACAGCAGCTAAGGAAGTCTGAGGCGGTGAAGATGAACTGTCTGAGATGGGAGATGAAAAGAAGGCATCAGTGCAGAAGTCAAACTTGCTCCAGCTATAAAGAAGGCCAAGATCATCTGATTAAAGGGGTTGAATCACATATGGAGAAAAGCAAAAGCCAATTTTGCAAAGCAGATTTGTGAGAGACCATACATATGCAAGAAAAGATGAGGGCGCCTGGCCAAAAGAAAAATGGATTGTGAGAGAAGACCTGTGATAGGTCAGCCATGATCATCAAAGGTAAAACAGTACATGAACCAAGACAAGACGCAACAGCTGATGTGAAAAACAGAGCACCTGTAAAATGGGAAAACGGTGGCCGTAGGAGGATGATATAGTGCTTAATCATCTTGGAACTGCTTCGCAGCGGCAGTTTTGAGGCTTAAATAAGCTTACTGCCACAGCTGCCCAATTTGGGTGCCTCTCCACCGGAGATTTCCAGTAAAGCAACCTCTGTTCTGGCTGTAAATGTCTCAACCAAACACAGTGTTGCTTTACCACATCTAATTTGCATGCTGCTGACCAGTTTCTTCCTTGTTTGCAGTCTTCCTTTACTGCTTACATGCAGAAGTGGACATGAAGTATTTTCCCCGTCTTCAATTAGATCTGCTTAGTCTGCATACAACCTGGGCAGGATGATGAGTGGTTTGTTCGTTTTTGAAGTACAGAATGAGAAGGAGTACTATTTGGATGGCTGTGCCTGCCGAAACTTGAGAGAGGACTGTGTTGGTCATGAACAAAACAATGTATTTACTGTTTTGGAGCTGAGAGAGCGGAGAATGCAGTTACCAACTTATCAATCAGTTGATTGTCTGCAGCCAGAGTTGCTGCCTGGAGGAAGAGTTATGCAAATGAGGTCCGAGACTGCTTCTGTATCTAAAGGAATTGTGGATTGGATTCTATTTTAAACTTCCCCATCCTGCAGTTGCTATGAGCAACCCAGTATTTCCCCTAGTCCTTGCTTGACCTCAAGGTTCCTGTCTTTAGCATCCCTGTAAAATAAATTTTGAACTTTCACCTTAATTTCCACAGAGTCATATTTAAGATGCGTTTTGTGTACATGTACACGTTTACATTTTTGATTTCCAGCCAACGTATTAAAGAACATAAGAAACGTCTGGAAAATTTGTCTATTTTACTGGACGAAAAAGAAAAAAGCCTACTTAGGATGGCACAGCACACCACAGCATTAAGATACAGTATGTGTGCATGGGAAGGGGCATAAATGTTGCATTAGATTTGCAAAAACAGGTCTGTATTGTAAACGTCAGTTACCGACACATTAAGAAAATGTGCATAAATATATTTTCAGAAGCAAAAGTAGTCTTAAAAATAAATGTAATTCACCACCTTTTCCTCAAAATTCAACATTTTTAAGAGGGGCAGAGCTAACATTTGATGCCCTGTCTAACTGAATGTGAGAGCCCATGTGTATTAATATGCTCATTTGAATATGCATTCCACATGCTAATTAGGTATTCCTGGCTATCCCCAATTAAGATCTTTTGGCCCTCAATCTCTCATCTGGAGTTTGACAGGTATAAGGATGATAATGACTGGTAGGGCAACCAATAGTATCATTATTAAAGGGCCATGTTAAAGCCCAAATGGTACACATTTCTAGGATGGTATCAGAAGATGATAAATTTACGGTAGAAATAGAAAATTTGGTTCAGATGCTCATCAGTAGAGGCTATCCTAGGAGTTTGTTAAATCAATTTAAGAGTGAAATATTTAGGAACAAAACAGACAAGTTTAACCTTTGTTTGGTGTAAATGCAGAAGACTTGAGGCATCTAGTAGTTCCATACATTTATGGAAGGAACAGGATTATTTTCTATGACAACTACAGTGAAGACATTAAACAGATTAGAAATAAATGGAGAATTACTGAGTATGACAGAAATAAAGGAGATTTTAGGGGATAGTCCCAGTCTTGTTTACAGAAGACATGTGAACCTGAAGGAAAGGATGGATGGAAGAAATGTCGATTATGGTTTTAAGAGGTTTGACAGGATTAATACTAATTAGGAAGTGTGGGTTGGGTCATCAGTGTAAACACATATTAAGGGTCTAGTTTAAAAATTAAAAGCAATGATTATCAATTCAAATTAAATAATGCGATTGCAGCAATGTGTGGGTTTTGTACATCACATTTTGTGATTTTTTCCCATTGATTTTACATTGCCAAGACTGAAAGGGCATTGAGAAAGCGCATTTACAGACATTATAGGAAATATATTCCACTGTGGTACGGCGGTAGCATTGTTAGCTCACAGCAAGAGGTTCTCCCGTTCGATTCTCTGCTGGGCTTGGGAGTGGCTTCTGTGTGGAGTCTGCAAGTCCTCCCTGCGGTTGGGTAGCATTCGAAAGAAATGCGTGCGTAATGGGCGTGCCTTCATTGAAGGTTGGGCATCTAGCTGGCACCTCGGCGTTTCATAAAAATCTACTGCCAATCATTAGCAGACTGGAGTTCCGCTGTGGCGACCCCTTACCAGGAAAAGCCGAAAGACAAACATTACGATATTGGAAATGCAAATATTAAAAATGCCCTTTACAAGCACACATTACCTTGCCCCATTAAGTTGTTTTATTTTTTGTAGTGGAACAAGCTGTGCCTAATCCAAGAGGTGGGGCATGGGAATGCAAAACTGAATATAAAACACTGTTATGGCAGATGAGGCTGAACGCATGTACTCACCCGGGTCTTAACAACATGTTATCCATTAACATTGTGCTGAAAATGAGAGTGGCTAAACTTTTAAAGTGCTGCATCAAGTTGGCATTCACTAACTTCCTGAACTCATTCTTTTGACTTAGTTTTAGTAATTTTCTTACAACAAAACTTCATATGATTAGGTTTAAAAAGGTAGTCATCAAGTTTGGTACTTATTACATTTCAATACATTTTGTAAATTAAGTTAAACACACAATGACTGTTTTAATGGTTAAAATGTTTACATTATTAATATTTATGTAAAATGATTGCGATTGGCTAATTAAGTCACATGACAACCTTTGCATAAATTTATATCAGTGAGGGTGGAACAGTTATGATGAAGCCCAGTTTTATTGAAGGGTCAAAAGCAGTAAACTTTTACTCTGTGTGTGGTTCTTTATTAAATTAAACCAAATTTCACTGATATTATAGTTCACTTGGTCTGAGTGCCATTTCTTTCAAATCAGGAGTGACATTGCGTGGAACCTTGGTTATTGTTGGGTTTGTCATTATATTTTCCAAGGCACTCATCTGTTTGGTTCATTTCTAACTGGCATGAAGGAAGACATGACATGGTTATAAGACAGTGGCAGTAATGACTGATGACTAACAGAGAATGCCAAAGTTAGCTGGTCTTCAGAGTCTCATGTGTGATAATTTGATACGAGGCAGGTGGGACGGATGTTGAACTGGAAGAAAATCAGTCAACATGGTTGTATCGTTAAACTACAATTGCTTTCATATCCAGTGTTGCCCACTTTCATCCAAATCAACTGTGGGACAGATTTCCAAGCACAAGGACATTCCAAAGAAGGATGGAGCCAAAGGATGAAAGTGACCTAGATTGTTCATCCAAGTTTATAGTAGGATACAAAAGTATGCTGTTGGCAAGTTGCAGCTGCACACATATCAATAGGTAGTCTACTGGCAAAGGCTGTAGAAGGGCCATAGTCCTTGGGGAGCGAGCCTTAGGTTTGTATTTTAGAGATAACCCCTTTTTACTGTACAGAAATGTAACAAACAAATAACCATCTAGCCAGAGATATTTTAGCCACTGCCTTTCCCAGCTCTGGCTTACAGAATGGTACAAATTATTGATCAGACTTTCTGAAAAACTAAATTCTATGAAGAAAGAATCTGAGTTCATGATGGACGTCCAGCACATGAAGCATATATTCACCTTTGTTAGAAAATAGTGGAAAAAAGACTGGTAGATTTACTGTCAGAATTGAATAAGCTGTGGATGCCACCTACAGAAGAAAGAACGCATGAGTTCTCAGTGAAATCCTATCTTTGTGAAAAGTCAAACAATGGTTTACAGGATAATGCTTGCATCATAGATATACACTTAGCTGAAGAGACAACCAAAAGAAAACAAATCATATTCCAAGAAAAGAATTGTAAGTCCACTGAGGCAGCTGGCTCAAAGGGTGGCTGAGTCTATGCTTGTAACACAAAGTCCCAAGGAGGGACAAGATCTCTGACTGGGGGGTTGGAGAAGAAAAGTTTCCCTTAAGAAAGCTTTAGAAATCTTCAAGGAAGCTAGAGATGAGTTGTTCTATCCTATACGACGGCTAGAGATACCCCTTAACTGGGTTTTGATAGTTGACCGACTACAGCTGTTATGAAAAAGCTTGGCTAAAAACTCAAGAATGGGGGAAACAAGAGCTGAAAATGGGTCTAGATCTCTGGATGCTACCCAAACAGAATATATTTTCTATTTGCTATGCTGATACTATGACAACTGACTAAGAAAGCCTGGTATCTCTAGCTAATGCAAGAACTGGAGGAACCAAGCAGTTAATTTCATGGCCTTCTCATTCGGGAGAGCTAGTCCAGATAGAAGAGCCAACAGATCTGGATACTGATCTAGTTTCCATGAAGCATGCACTAGAATAGGTTGCAGAAACAGAAACATGTCTGCTGGCCAGAAAGGAGAAAAAGAATCACCTTGGCATTGCACCTTCCTGCTTTCTGTATAAACTTGGTCATTAGAAACAATGGGGAAAAAGCATAAAGGAGACCAAAGGACCAACTGTGGACCAGAACATCCATAGGTGAATGTTACTGTGGAGGAATCAGGGCAAAAAAACTGCAGCACTTGTGGTTCAGATGGGATGCAAACAAGTAGCTGCATGGTTAGCCCCAGTGACTGAAGATCAACTTTCTCACTGTTGGACAGAGGACCACTCGAAGTATTATGATAAATCTTTTAATTTGTCTGCCAGAATACTGTTAAAACCAAAGATGTGCGTTGCTGTTAGAAAGCAGTATGAAATCACCCAATGCCAGACTGTAATGGCTTAGCAGCATAGAGGAAAAGAACGGGTTTCCTCCCTGTTTGCTGATGTACCAGACAACTGACATATTGTCTGTCTGTACATGGATCACACCTCTGCGGCCAGTGTCCCGAAAAGCCTGCAAGCAGGACTATTCATTTCCTAAAACGTTCTGTGTCGAGAACTGGTAGTGCAAAGCACTTCCTTGAAAGCCGGTGCCGGCTCAGCGGCTCAGGACACATACAAGGGTGAGAAACACAGAATCCTTAGTCGAAGAGTTGTGCGGCATACCGGACTCCAAAAGTGCCTCAGTAGCAGCCTGCAAATCCACAGAAGCGGGCATCAGGGGCTGCAAAAGAGCATCACTGACGACGGGAGAACTGATGACTAGTTTAACAGAAGCGTAGTAAGTAGGTTTGGACCTGAGCGGTTCTCTGTCTTTATCCTTAGGTTTTTTCAGAAGATCTGCTGTCAGATGGCTTACGAAGCCATATCGGAATTTGAGGACTAAGCGAAAACTAGCTAAAATAAGGGTCCGACAACATATATTTCTGGTGTTAAAGCAAAGTGACAGCGAGAGACGTCTTTGTCTGGGCCTAAGCAAGTGACGCAGGAAGAATGAAAGTCTCAGTATGGTATTTCCTTACGCAAGGCGAGACAATTGTTAACTTTTTCTGACATCTGTTAGAGGAAGAAAAAAGGATCCCCAATAGGGTACTTAGCTTTTAGAAGATGTCAGCTTCAATTTGGAAGATGAAACTCTGGTAGCAGCCGATGGGCACTGGTGCGAACAGCTACTGCTTCGGGCCCCTGGGCAAGAAAAACTGAGGAAATGGCGTCAGTTGGCTTACTTTACACTACTGATGACCTGATGCGACAGCAACCGACAAATACAAAGCCTCTGGTATTTGGGCCGGCCGAGGGCTATAATGGCAGGGATAACCCAAATGTGATGACTACAACAATGAAACACGAAGAACATCCTAAGATGCAGTGAGATGGAAGGAAAGCACCATGGAGACTGGAAGATGAGCAATCTCTGAGGTTGCGTTAAGGTGGCATACAATAAACTACCTATTGAGATGGCATTAAATGCCTCTTGGCCAAGCTGACTAATGCCTAAATCCTGCAAAAACAGGAGCAGCAAGTCCCAGTAGTGTGGTAAGAGATTGTCGGTTGCTCCTCTACCACAATGGAGTCTATCGCTGGTCTCTTCCTGGTAAGAACTCTGACTTTCTAACATCCTTTTACCTGTCGGCTGATTCCTACAGAAGAATCTCTAGGACATGGAAAAATGGATGCTCACTACAGACAAAGACTTACCATCCTACTGATACCTGGTGAGAGTTTTTCACTTTAGGTCAGAACAGCTTTGATCCATCAAGAGGGGGGGGGGGGGCACTGCTGAAGGACGTCCTGAACTTTTCCACTAAGTCACATCCAGGTATGCCAGTGAATAGAGATGCCGGTGCCTGATGCCCTAGCTGCATCAACTGCACTGGAGAGCAGATACATTGCCACATTGGAAGTAGAGTAGAAGGTGGCCAGCTGCGAGTTTGCTGTCCAATGAACATCTACTAGTAGAAGACCCAAGAGAGACTTGGATATTTCCTTTCTCAAGTCTCTCTAAACTCTACGGAGAGCAAAGGTTGACAGCTTCTCAGAGACAAGGTGTAAGAGGAACAAGAGGTGGCAGACGCTGTCTGGTGTGGAAAGAGTCCGTTAACTATTACATTCCCCTCTACAGTTTGCAAGGCTGTCGCACTGAATGATAAACAAGCCTGGCAGGTGGCATCCAAATAAGTGTCCTCTAAATAGATAAAGGGAGTGTGGGGTCATGGTCAGGCAACTTATGCTCATACTCCATACTCATTTTCAATCACTGATCATCAGTCATAGAAAAGATATGAACATAACTGCACGCACTAAAAAAATTTTATTAGCCATATAAATGCAACCTAGAAAGGAGCAGTAAACAAAAATTTCAACAGTTTCAACAACTTTAAAAATTTTAAGTAATTCTTATTTTTACTACTCTATGAACTATAAAACGATGAAACTCTTACGCCAAGTTAAAAAAAAAAAAATAAATTAATATATATATATATATATATATATATATACACACACACATACATACACACACACACACACACACACACACATATATATATATATATATATATATATATATCTATATATCTATATGTATGCATATATCTATGTATATATCTATCTATATATATATATATATATATATATATATATATATATATATATATCTATATATATCTATATGTATCTATATATATATATATATATATATATATATATATATATATATACATATATAGGTTCATACTAGGCTATCTGCCCTAGGGCATTTATAAGCCTAGCCAGAATGTGTTTGGCTTTCGCCACCCATTTTAAATTTATTTTGCTATGCCCTTTTTCGAGGTTAGTATACTGTGCCTCTGTCTAACAGTGACACAGAAGTGATACCGGGGGTAAACCTACGATCTCCCATCCACTCATCAAGATTCCTCTTGAAGAGAGTCAATGAGGGACTCTGCCTAACCTGGACTGGGATTTTATTCCAATGTGAAGGGAGCCTCTGGGTTATGAATCTATCCCTCCAGCATGTCCTATTTATTTCGGTGCGGAGGTTCAAGTTTCTCGAGCGCGTAGCTCGATGGGATTTGGATTTTCTGAGGTGCAGCATGTCCATTAATTCCGGGTTGGACATGGCGTTATACGTCAGGCACAGATAGCCTCTGAACAGGCGGTATGCCACTGAGTAGAGCTGGAGTTTCTTTAACCGGGCAGCATATGGCATCTGTTTGAGCCCTTTGATCCTCTTGGTGAGGTACTTTTGGGGTCTTTCCAGTTGCTGCAGGTGTCTGGTAAGGTACATCCCAAAAGGGGCATTGTACTCAATTATGGGCCTGATGAGGGATGAGTAAAGAGGCGATGACCTCCCTGATCTAGGCGTGAATCCCTTCATGATTAGGTGGGCTATATAAAATGTTTTTCTAACCACTTTGGCCACGTGGTTGTCAAATGAGAGATTGACATCAACTTGGGTCCCCAGGCCCCTAATTACTTCTTCTGTACTTAATGGATTACCACCTATGTGGTAATTTGTGGGCACTTTGTTTTTGCCAAAGGGGATGACTACACACTTTTTGGCATTTAGCTTGAGGCCATGGCTCTGGCACCAGTTGTCTGTTTCTATGAGGCCCTTTTGGAAGATGCTTGTGTCGGCTGTAGAGTCGATTATGGCGCCCAGTTTGCAGTCATCTGCGAACTTGGACAGCCACAGTCCTTCTGTGTTGGTCTGTACCTCCGAGAAAAATATACCGAACAAGAGAGGTCCCAGGACTGAGCCTTGTGGGACACCACTTGTAACTTGTTTGGAGTCTGACATGGCTCCAGCAATTCTAACCATGTGGGTTCTGTCCTTGAGCCAGTTTGCAATCCATCTAGTGACATAGGGGTTTATATTTAAGCTGGTGAGCTTATCTATAATGCCCGAGTGGGGTATTATATCGATGGCTTTTGCGAGGTCCAGGTAGGCTGTGTGGACCACCTTCCCCTCAATGGCCTTTGGTTTGGGGAACGCACTGTCCCCAA
>NC_056725.1:1308194095-1308246595 GCF_019279795.1 Protopterus annectens
CCCCTTTTTTGGGGCCCCCGGGGGAAACTCAGAATTTAGACAGGCCTGCCATTTCTCAAGGTGTCTTCAGGCCTTCCTCCTTCTCTATTAAAGCTTTCACTAAATCTAAAGCAGCCATGAAAACCAAAAAACAGGGTCCTCAGTCCTCCTGTCACGGCCACATGCCTAAAAAGCAGATGCTTAAAATGGCTGAGGATCTGATTACTCTTATCAGGGGTTCTCAACCCCCCTCTGACAAAAGACCCAGATTAGAGGAAGACTACCCTTCCTCAGATCAAGCTTCTCTTACCTCAGAACACTCTGAGGACCAGGATTACGCCTATTCACCTTTCGAAGACTTTGATGCTGAGGAGTCTATCCCCTCGGTCTCCACCCCAGAGGACTACTCTTTTGGGGAAATCCTGCATACATTGAGGGAACACTTTAAGTGGGAAGGCCAAGATTACTCAGATTCCAAGAAAAGGCTCAGGGAATTACTTTTGCTCCCCCAGCATAGGCCCCTGGCTATCCCTCCTGTTTTAGATATGGTGGATGATGTGTACACAGAATCCAGCCTTAATCCAGATTCCTTACCTCCAGCTCCTGTTAAACCAGACCGGTATTACCGGGTTCCTGATTCTCACCAGTTCCTATATAAAAGCCATACTGCTGACCTAGAAACTATTTCACAGGGTCCCAAGGGAATTAAGGCCTCTACTGCTAAAAACCCATTACCTTCAGAGAGAGATTCCAGAGCTTTAGAAAGTTGGGGGGAAAAGGTCTATACCTTTGCCACTTTAACCATGAGGGCATTAAACTGTCAATTCCATATGTTAAAGTATCAACAGTTTTTGTTATCTCAGTTGAAAAGCAAAATGGCACAACCAGAACAACCAGATTTAAGAGTTGCAGGATTTGTTGCATGGTGCAGAGCAAGTGGGTAAACATACCTTGCAGTGTGGTTTTGATGCTTTAGAGGCCTCATGTAGAGCTGCTGTTACGGGGTCTGTTGTACGTAGGCATGCTTGGCTCAGAGCAAACCTTACCAGATCATGTCAAAGCTAAATTATTAGATGCACCTCTTCAAAAAGATGTATTGTTTGGTGTTAAAGCTGAGGAGGTACTAAAGAAAATGGAGGAAAAAGTGAAATCAATGCAAACAGTGAAGGATTTCCTGCAGGTACAACCTCCACGTTTCAGCAGAAACTGGCCTTCAAAAAATTGGTCCTTTCCAGCCACGGACAGACCTCAGAGGGGCAGATACAGACACCCTAGGGATAGAGGGCAACCTCAAGGATCTTTCAGAGCCAGACAGTGGCAAGCACCAACCCCAAGAGGTGGAGAAGATAGATCGCAGTCATTTAGAAACCAGGCACAATGACTTCCCCCTACACCTGCCAAGCAAAGCTTTAATGGCAGCACCTTTGGGCGGAAAACTGGCATTATTTTCAAAAAATTGTCATATTGTTACAAAAGACAAATGGGTTCTGGACATTATAGACAGAGGCTACAGGTTCCACTTTCACACCCTTCCAAAAATGAGAGGCATGCCAAACCTGCCACAAAATCAAATTTCCGCTCTCATGGACATGAAAGTGATTCAAGAGGTACCTGCAAAAGAACAAGGTCAAGGGATGTTCTTCATCTCACATTGCTGCAGTCATAACCTGTGGGTAGTCCGCTGTCCTCGGTCGGCCCGAATACCAAAGTGTTAGGCTGGCGTCGGTCATGGTCGCTCAGATCTGACGTCAGTACGCTGTGGTATTAAAGCGCATGACCGACGTCATATCCTCAGTCTTTCTTGCCGCATGGTCTGAAGCAGAAGCAGCGTTTGCAAGTGCCATTCGGCGTTCTGAAATTTTCGTATTCTGAGTTTCAGACCGAAACCAAGTTGGGCTAAGTGCCCCGTTAGAATATTTTTTTTCTTGCCTCAGTTAAATCCGGATGTCAGAAAAAGTGAATAATTGTATTTCTTGTGGGAAACAGATACCTCATAGGGATTACCACTCTCTCTGCATTCCTTGTTTGGGGCCTGAGCACGACGTAGTCGGTTGCTTTGTGCTAGATTTAATAAGCGCACCATTAAGCGTAGGTTAGATTGCGCTAGGCTTGTCTTCGAAGCGGTGTAATTACAATATGCCGCCGGATCCTCCGGCGCCGCTACCACTAAGAAGCGCAAGGAAAAATCGTTAAAGTCCAAGCAGGATGAGTCGTCCGTTCGGACGCCGGTTCTTAGAAACTACGGTGGAATCTGTGGATCCAGCCGAGGTTTCAGCTGAGTCTCAGGGGGAGCCGTTAATTTTGCAAGATGTGGCCTCTCAGGAGTCGGGTCAGGCTGAGGGAGCCTCTCAGGTTGCTGTACTCCCTTCTTTGCATAAGGTGGTTAGGCCTTCCCCTTCTGTCTCTAAGGTACCTTCCAAGGTCAGGCCTGGTTTGTCTTCCTCTGGTGTCAGTCCTAGTTCTACAGGTTCTGTACCTAAAAAACACATGCTAAAAATGGCAGAAGATTTGATTTCCTTAATCAGAGGTTCTATGCCCCCCCCAGATAAGAGGCCTAGGGTGGAGCCAGGGGTGGAAGGTTTGGAACATTCTTCAGATTACTCAGAGTCTTCGGCTGAAGACATTCAGGATTTTTCTCCTTATTCTGATTCAGACGCAGAGGATTCTAGTCCTTCTGCTTCTCCTCCAGAGGATTTTTCTTTTTCAGAAACCCTGCATTCTATGAGGGAGCATTTTAAATGGGAAGGTCAGGATTTCTCAGATTCCCGGAAGAGGCTTAGGGAACTTTTGTTTTTACCACAACATAGGCCCTTGGCTATACCTCCTGTTTTGGATGTTGTTCAGGATGTTTTCTCTGAGGCTTCCCTTAATCCAGACTCTTTGCCTCCTGCACCGGTTAAACCAGATAGGTATTACAGAGTGCCAGAGGCTCATAAATATCTGTATAAGAGCCCAAGGGCTGACCCAGAAACTATTAGCCAGGGTCCTAAGGGTGTCAGGGCTTCTGTTGTAAAGAATCCAGTTCCTATGGATAAAGATTCTAGAGCTTTGGATAGGTGGGGTAAAAAAGTGTATACCTCTTCCACTCTAGCAATGAGGGCTTTGAATTGCCAGTTTCATATGTTGAAGTACCAGAATTTTCTCCTTACTCAGTTAAAGTCTAAGGTAGATGCTTTGGCAGAGGGCATAGAGTGTAAGGAATTACAGGATTTGGTTCATGCCTCTGATCAGCTTGGTAAGCATTCTTTGCAATGTGGTTTAGATGCTTTAGAGGCTTCTTCCAGGGTAGCTGCCACTGGATCAGTTATTCGTAGGCACGCCTGGCTTAAGGATCAGAACTTGTCAGAGCATGTTAAAGCTCGAATTTTGGATGCTCCTCTTCAGTCTGAAGTTTTGTTTGGTTCTCCTGTGGAGTCTGTCTTGAAGAAAATGGAAGACAAAGCTAAGTCTATGCAGACTGTTAAGGATTTTTTGCAGGTGCAGCCCCCTAGGTTTAGCAGAAATTGGCCTACTAAGGGATGGGCTTACCCTTCTGATTTACAGTCTAGGGGCAGAGCTCAGGGTTCTTTCAGGCCTAGAACGTGGAGTTCCCCTGCACAATCTACAGGTGAGGGCAGGGGCCAGTCCTTTTGTAAACAGACCCAATGACCTGCATCTTCAGCTGCCAGATCCTTCCTGTCTGGCAGCTCCTCTGGGAGGAAAGTTGGCACTTTTCAGACAAAATTGGCTTTTAGTCACCCAGGACAAATGGGTGTTGGACATTATAGACCGAGGCTACAAGTTTTATTTCCACACATTGCCTCCTTTCACAGGCATGCCAGACGTTCCTCCTCAGCAAAGGGTAGAGGCTCACAAACAGATTTCTTTACTTCTTCAAATGGGGGCTATACAGCAGGTCCCTCTGTCAGAAGTGGGCCTAGGATTTTATTCTCGCCTGTTTCTTGTACCAAAGAAAGGAAACACTTGGAGGCCAATTTTGGATTTATCTATCCTCAACACCTACCTGGACATTCCAAAATTCAAAATGTTGACTTTGCAACAACTTCTGCCTCTGTTGGGCAAAGATCACTGGATGGTAACTCTGGATCTCAATGAGGCTTATCTTCATATTCCTATCAGGCCCAGTTGCAGGAGATTCCTGCGTTTTCGGGCTGGGACTTTACATTATCAGTTCTCTGCATTGCCCTTTGGCTTATCTACTGTGCCCAGGGTGTTCACAAAGGTTCTGGCTCCAGTGATAGCCTTCTTAAGGTTAAGAGGAATACAAATTTATCCTTATTTGGACGATTGCCTGATTCTTGCTCAAGACAAAGACAAGCTACTTAACCATCTACAGTATGTTATGGCAGTGTTAAGGTGCCTGGGGTATTCTGTGAATGAAACAAAGTCCAGTCTAGTACCCTCTCAGGAAATGTGCTTTCTGGGTGTGAGACTGAATACAGCCTCTCAGATGGCTTTTTTGACCCCGGACAAGCAAAGAAATCTAACACTTTACTTCCAACAGTTGTCTCTACGGTCCAGGCTGACTGCAAGGACAGTCCTTCAAGCCTTGGGGTTCATGGCATCTTGTATTCTGGTGCTTCCCAATGCCAAACTGCATATGAGGAAGCTACAATGGTATCTCAAAAGTGTATGGACTCAACACTGCCACGATTTGGACACTGTTATTCAGATAATACCTTGCATTCAAAAGGAATTTTTGTGGTGGGCTCAGGAATGTCACCTAAACAAGGGACTCTGTGACACGACCAGAGGCGAGTCAGATCTTAACGACAGATGCCTCAGACAAGGCTTGGGGAGCACACCTCAATGGAAAATGGGTTCAAGACACGTGGCCTGCCAGACTTCAACATTTGCATATCAACTTGAAGGAGATGTTAGCAGTCCAATTTGCATTGAGGGCTTTCAAGGATCTACTTCACCCAGGACATGTGTTGATTCAAACAGACAACACAACTGTCATGTGGTACATCAACAAGCAAGGGGGAACCCATTCATACCCTCTTTGCAGGCAAGCTATGATTTTGTGGGAGACTGCTCTCAGTTTGCACCTCACTCTTCAGGCAAGGTTTCTGCCAGGAGCACAGAACTCCTTAGCGGATTTTTTGAGCAGACAGATGGTGGATCCCCACGAGTGGAAGTTGGATCCTCATGTATTTCAACAGTTGACAGTGATTTGGGGGACTCCAGACATAGATCTGTTCGCTTCTCCACTAAATTTCCAGTTGCCAAAGTTTTGCGCAAAAATGTTTCATCCAAAAGCTTGGAAAGTGGATGCTCTATCATTCAGTTGGAACAATCTTCACGTCTATGCCTTTCCTCCTCTGCCTCTCCTTCCCAAGGTGCTCTTGAAGGTCAGACAGGACAAGCCCTCCATGATTCTAATAGCTCCAGATTGGCCACGGCAGCATTGGTACCCTCTGCTGAGGAGTTTAGTACGGGAGCCCCCTTGGACTTTGCCATGAATTCCACACCTTTTGTCCCAGGCAGGCAATCATTTCCTCAATATCAGGATGCAGTCCCTGCATCTGACAGCCTGGCATATTCTGTTCTAGCACCTGGAGGGTCGCAGCTTCCTCAACAAGTTTTGAATGTCATTTTGGAGGCCAGAAGGCCTAGTACAAGGAAAGTTTATGCTGATAAATGGAGGAGATTTTTTATTTGGAGCAAAGCAAAGAGCTTTGATGTTTCAGGGCCTAATTTGAGTGTTTCACTTCAGTATCTTACAGAATTATTAGACAAGGGTTTGTCTTTCTCCTCTGTAAAAGTTCATGCTGCAGCCATTTCTGCTCACTATGATTGTGACCCACCATTATTCTCTCATCCTTTGTTTAAGCAATTTCTTAGAGGGGCAAAGAACATAAGACCCCCACGTAGAGCTCCTACTCCTTCCTGGGATCTCAATTTTGTGTTGGAAAAACTCACTTTACCTCCTTTTGAACCTGCAGCTACATCTGAGTTGAAGTTTTTGTCTTGGAAGACTGCTTTTTTGTTGGCCATTACGTCTGCTAGAAGGGTATCTGAATTACAGGCTCTAATGGCAGTTGAGCCCTTCCTGATTTTTCATAAGGATAGGGTATCCCTGCGTACTAACCCTACTTTTATGCCTAAAGTGATTTCAAATGTGGCCTTGAACCAATCTATTCATTTGCTTACATTTTATGCTGATCCCCAAAATAAAGGGGAGAAAATTTTACACACTTTAGATATTCACAGGCAGTTGCGTTATTATTTGAGCAGAACTAAAGGGTTCAGACAGTCTCAACAGTTATTTGTTTCTTTTGCTTTGGGCTCTCAGGGGAAACCTGTTTCAAAACAAACTATTTCTAAGTGGATTGGCCATTGTATTGCTTTTTGTTATTCTCATCATGGTAAGGAGATTCCGGCTGGAATTAGACCTCATTCCACTAGGGCTACTGCCACGTCAACTGCTTTTTTAAGGGGTGTAGCTACTAAAGATATTTTGGAAGCAGCTACTTGGAGTTCAGTGCACACTTTTTCTAAACATTACCATCTCCCTCTTTATTCCAAATCTAGGGCTGGGTTTGCCACTGCAGTTTTACAGGGCATGTTAACAGCTCCCAATGCTTTATGATTTTGCCAACCTCCCTTTACCTTTGTTTTGGGATTCTACCCACAGGTTATGACTGCAGCAATGTGAGATGAAGAACATAGTACAGTTTTGTACCTACCATAAATGTAGATGTTCAAAGATCCACATTGCTGCAGTCCAATTCACCCTCCCTCCTTCCCCTCTGTAGTTTGGAGTGGTTGTGTGGGTTGGGTTGTAAATATTGTTTGTACATGGGTTTCTGAGGTTTTCTGTTTTTTGGCTATGGCCTTTCTTTTTAGGGCCTTCTGACATCTGGGGCAAGAAAGACTGAGGATATGACGTTGGTCATGCGCTTTAATACCACGGCGTACTGACGTCAGATCTGAGCGACCATGATAGACGCCAGCCTAACACTTTGGTATTCGGGCCGACCGAGGACAGCGGACTACCCACAGGTTATGACTACAGCAATGTGGATCTTCGAACATCTACATTTATGGTAGGTACAAAACTGTACTTTTTATTCCAGACTATTCCTGGTACCAAGGAAAGACAAAGATTGGAGACCTATCTTAGACCTGTCCATCCTAAACACATATCTACAGGTGCCAAAATTCAAGATGCTCACATTACAGCAACAACTTCCCATGCTTGCCAAGGAGTCTTGGCTGGTAACATTGGACCTCAAGGAGGCATACCTGCATGTCCCTATCAGACAAGATTGCAGAAGATACCTCAGATTTCTTGCAGGTTCAACCCTTTACCAATTCTCTGCATTGCCCTTTGGCTTATCTACTGCGCCCAGAGTGTTTACGAAATGTCTGGCATCAGTAATCGCCTTCTGCAGACTACAAGGAATACAAATCTACCTATATCTGGATGACTGCCTGATCCAAGCGGACAGCAAGGACATACTATTGCAGCACCTGGCGTTTGTAATAAAACTGTTGAACTTCCTGGGATACGCAGTCAACAAAAAGAAATCAAAACTAATACCCTCTCAACAAATAATTTTCCTGGGTGCAAGCTTGAATACAACCACCCAGATGGCCTACCTCACTCCAGACAAACAAGGGCAACTGTCTCAATACTTAAGCAAAATGGCAGCTTTCACCAGGCTAACTGCAACGAAAATCCTGCAGGCTCTGGGATTCATGGCATCTTGCATCCTACTAATCCCATGTGCAAAGCTGCATATGAGAAAACTTCAATGGTACCTAAAAAACTTATGGTCTCAACACAGCCACAGCTTGGAAACAATTATACCACTCATTCCATGCCTTCAAAAGGAATTTTTGTGGTGGGCTCAAGCATGCCAAAGAAACACAGGTCTCCCTTTCTGTGTACCTCAAGCAACTCAAATCATCACAACAGATGCCTCAGACTACGCCTGGGGAGCACACATGACAGATCAGTGCATTCAGGGAAAATGGTCCCAAAAAGAGAAGCACCTACACATCAACCAAAAGGAAATGCTAGCCATGCAAAATGCTATTATGACCTTCAAAGACCTACTGCATCCAGGCCAGTTATTGATAAGGACAGACAACACCACAGTGATGTGGTACATAAACGGGGGGGGAACTCATTCATACCCCCTGTGCAGGCAAGCCATGACCCTATGGAACACAGCACTGGAATTGCAAATCCAACTACAGGCACAATTCCTGCCAGGGAAGGAAAACACACTGGCAGACAACCTAAGCAGAAATATGACAGATCCACACGAATGGAAGTTGCATCCTCAAGTTTTCACAAAGATAACTCAGGCATGGGGACAGCCAGACATAAGATCTCTTTGCTACCCACAGAAATTACCAGTTGAAAAAATTTTGTTCAAGGACCTATCATCCACAGGCCTGGAAAGTGGACGCACTCTTTCAATTGGACAACATTGACAGTTTATGCCTTCCCGCCTCTTCCTCTGCTGCCCAAAGTTCTATTAAAAGCCAGAGCAGAGAGGCCGCAAATGATTCTCATTGCTCCAGACTGGCCAAGACAACACTGGTATCCGCTCCTGAAGAGCCTGACACATTTCCCACCATGGATCCTACCTCTAGTCCCTCTTCTGTTGTCCCAGCACAACTACAAAACCCTTCACAGCCAGCTCAAAACCCTAAATCTAGCTGCATGGAGAATTCCTTGATTTCTCTACAGACGCTCCTCTCCAGAGAGGTGCAGGATGTCATCTTGGAGGCCAGAAGACCTTCTACTAGAAAAGCCTACTCCGCCAAATGAAAACGTTTTTGTGCCTGGAATCAAGAAAAGGGCCAGAATCCTTGGGTAATAAATATACCTCAAATTTTACAGTACCTAGCTAAGATGTTAAACAGTGGACTTTCCTTCTCCTCCATCAAGATCCACGCTTCAGCCATTTCTGTACAATACAACACAGATCCTCCTTTATTCTCACATCCTCTCTTAAGGCAGTTCCTCAGAGGGGCAAAAAATATAAAACCCCCAAGGAAACCACCAGTCCCTGCTTGGGACCTCAACTTCGTACTGGAAAAGCTGACCCTTTCTCCCTTTGAGCCAGCTTCTTTAACAGAACTACAGTACTTGTCATGGAAAACAGCCTTTCTACTGGCTATCACCTCAGCACGCAGGGTTTTGGAGCTACAGGCCCTCATGGCTGTGCAACCATTCATCATTTTCCATCAGGACAGAGTTTCCTTATGAACCAACCCTACCTTTATGCCAAAGGTAGTATCCAGTGTAGCTTTGAATCAGACTATCCACTTACCTACCTTTTATCCAAATCCACAAAACAAAGGGGAAAGACTACTACATTCCTTGGACATTCACAGACAACTTCGTTATTATTTGGACAAGACAAAACCGTTCAGGAAATCCTAGCAACTCTGTGTCCTATGCTACAGATGCTCAAGTAAAGGCTATTTCCAAACAGACAATTTCAAAATGGATAGCCCACTGCATACGCTTTTGTTACTCATTTCATGGAAAAACTGTGCCTACGTGCATCAGATCCCACTCCACCAGGGCCACAGCTACCTCTGCAGCTTTCCTCAGTGGGGTTCCTACCAAGGACATTTTGGAAGCAGCCACTTGGAGTTCAGTGCACACTTTCTCCAAGCACTATCAACTTCCACTATACTCTAAATCTAGAGCGGGTTTTGCCACAACAGTCTTGCAGGGCATCCTCACTCCTCCTAGTTCCACTTAGTGCCTACCACCCTTGCTTAGCTTTGGGATTCTTCCCATCTGTAATGACTGCAGCTGTATGCACGATGAACATAGTACAGTTTTGTACCTACCATAAATGTAGATGTTCGAGTGCTCATACAGCTGCAGTCCAGGTTACCCCCCCCCCCCCCCTCCGTCCCCTCTCAGGACAGATCTTATGATAAACACCTTATCTTACAACCTATTTGGGGTATTCTCTTATGGTGTATTTGCTTGCAACTACTGTTTTTTGATTATTCTATTTCACATGTTTGCATAACTTTGTTTTGCCTTCCTTCTGGGGGCACCTGACATCTGGGGCAAGAAAAACTGAAGAAAATGGCGTTGGCTGCCTCTTTTATACCCCTGCCGCACTGACGTCAGGGAAGAAGTGACTACAACCGACGCCAGACCTAGACTTGGGAATTCGGCCGACCGAGGACCCGCCTGATGGCAGGATAACCCATCTGTAATGACTGCAGCTGTATGAACACTCTAACATCTACATTTATGGTAGGTACAAAACTACTTTTGTGAGTATTACTTTCACAAGAAAGGTTAATAAGCTGCAGACTGTTAATGGCCACAGAACTTTAGGCTGTGCTCCATAAATCTGTGGCATGTCTTCTCTTCACCCTTTCTTGCCTAGGGTGATGTCAGTTAATGATCTCTATCAGCTGATGATGCGTCTTCCTTCTGGCATCACTATCAAAATTTGGAAGAGAGGGTTCTATCTACTGTAGGCCCTTGCATGCAGTTGTCAGACTACATTTCTAGAATAAAACCGTTTAAGTTTTCTGATAGTTTTATATTTCTTTTGCTCTGAACTGGTTTATTTTCCTAGTAACCAAGCAAATAGGTTCATATTAAGCCATCGGAGTGGTAGATTAGGAGTCTGGCCACTGTAGTTACTTGCTACTACTTTCTCTTGGCCATATGCACCTAAGAGGACAGATCAGGGTTGACTTTATAAATCCCCACGCACAAGTTAAAGTTGGCTTTAAAGAGAGATACAGAGCTATTAACATGGACTGGGAGGTTGTCCCATAGTTTGAGGGGATCCTTTGGAAGAGAGAGTGACATCCTGTCAACATTTTCTGTTAATTCAATACAGATCTAGGTCCCTGAAATGAGTACTTGGGGGAACTGCCATTTTGCTCAAGATGTAGGAGGTCTTAATTGTATTTGATGCTCCATGAAGGCCCAGAAGAGATCACCACTTAGGAGTCTGTAGAAGACCATGTAAAGTGATGATAATTTCAATGCTGTGTGTAACTTAGGAGTACATTCTTGATTTGTTTGTGCTAGTTTTTCATGTTATGTTTGGACAGTTACGTGCCAAAAAAGGGAGGAGGAGTTTGAAAGTTGGGGGAGGGCAAGAACGTATTTAATTTGGAGGATATACCTTAAGTAAGTAATTTATTTGCCTTGGTATAATTGCTTCCTAATGGTAGTTCTAGTTGGCAGTGAAGCGAAAGTTTATTTTTCAGGTCTGTAAAGTTGGTGATCTCTTTGGAAGGGGCACTTTGTGGCTGTAGCTATAGGATTGTTCTTTCCTAAGGAGTACAGTATTGCATAAATCCTAGTCTTGACTGCAGGAGTTACTGTGTGATCTGATGCTATACACGTCGTCATTCGTCATGGATGGGTCTTGGATCTGACCTCTGGTCCGAACCTGCAACTGTCAGATCCAGAGATAAAGCTCCTCCCTTTCCCGTAATCCTCTGCTACCTTCTAATCCTCAGATCTCATTTGCTGCTAAATACATCGGATGTGATCCAGGCTCAGGCTTCCTCTTTTACAGATGAGTGATTTTTTTCTGGGTTTATTTTCCTCTTTCTGGTAGCTGTTTTCTTATTCTAGTAGCTAGTCGGTCTTTCCTCCCTTCCCATAGGTAAATTATTTTTTCTGGTGAGAGCTTTTTCCCCTAGCTTTCACGTTGCTGTTTCCTGCCCTTTCCCTTCCCGTAGGATAGTTTTAAAAAAAATCTTTATAGAGTTTTTATAGCTGTGTGTGTAGTAAGTGTGTAATGGCTGTGAAACTCACGAGTTTTAAAAGGTACTCCCTGTGCGGTAGGAAAATGCCTTTTTCCGATTCGCACAAGGAGTGTCTGTATTACTTGGGTTCGGGTCACCTGGGGATTGAGTGTGACATTTGTGCCGCATTCAACCCCAGGGCTCTTATGGAAAGACTAAGTAGGTTTCTTCTGAAGGGCTTGACTCAGGATGGTTGTCTGCCCTCAAACTGTCCATTCAAGCCCTCTCAGGATCCAAGGAAGAGGCTACTCCCTCCCTTGAAGGGTTCTCCTTCTCTTTCCAAGAAACCTAGGCTCTTGGATCACAGATCCTTGTATCCGAGCTTTACCACGGAGAGGCTCTCATCAGACCCCTGGATCTGAGGTCTCAGTGCAGTGGAGGCCTTCAGATCCAAGTAGGCACAAGCCTTCACCGGATCCGACCCATTTGTTAGATCCATCTGGCAAGTCATCCAAAGCGTCGGATCACTCTAGGCTTTTGGATCCGACAGTTCTGATGGATCCTATCATCATCGAGAGTTCCCCTGTAGATCTAGGAAGTGGGATCTGATGCATAGGAGTCCGTCTCCTTTTTGGATCCGTAGAGTTATGGGATCCAAGGTGGGATCCTGAGCTACATCTGGCCACTCGTCCACTTCATCCAGATCCTCCTGATACCTCTTTCCCTCTGTTATGGACAGGATGAGGAGTTTCCTCAAAGTCCAAATTGAGTTGGGCTTGCTGCAATCCCCAGCTCAGGAGGCCAGGGGACCCTCCCCATCTGCAGGGCTCCCCTTTCCTCTTCCAGTCCTTACAGTTTTGAATGTCAGGACCAGGGTATTCCTAATAGGCCAACTGTCGGATATCCCACCTTTCTCAACTCCATCAAGGTTCCTGGCCAGCTCTGTTTTGCTGCCCTCTGAACAGGCTGAACCTTGTCTCTGAGAAGGCAGTTTGGGTCTGGAATTTTTTGACCGTTCTCTATGCTTCAGCACTGGACAGTTCAGGGACGATCGTCTGGAGGCTTCAGTGCTGCGTCAGGGTCCTTTCTCCCTCCCCAGGTGGTGCCTGCCACTGGGGAGGAGAGGGGAGCTTCATCCAGCCTGTCGACCTTTTGTGTGGTAGAGCAGACCACCTCCAGTTTGGCAGTCACCTCTCTTTGTGTAGGTCCTTCTCAGCATCTATTGGGTTTGGGTGCTGAGGCCTCCTCATCTTTCCATAGTCGGACCCCCCCCCTTGTGCACCTTCAGACTGGCACTGCCCCACTTGGGGTACCTGTCTCTAAGTAACCCCCTCGGAGAACGTGTAAGAGGAGACTCTTTACTCCCCCAGAGAGTCCCTCATGGAGGACACTGATTTCAAGGAGGGAGACTAGTCCCCATACTTCCATTTGAGAAAGTGTCCGTCGGGGTACATCCTCAAAATTCTCTTGCAAAGAGGCGGTTGTCTTCCCCAACCCCATCTTCAGAAGAGTCTGTTTTCCTGAAGGCCTTCTGGATGTGGGCCCATCTTACTACCTGAGTTCCCCCCCACTGATGTGCTTGTAGACCTTATCGCCAGGAGGTCTTGGAAGGAGCCAGACAGTGGAACCAGTACCCAAGCAAACAAATTCCTCAGCCTTCTCCAGGATAGGACGTTTTGGAGCAAAGGTGTCCCTGTTGATGACATAGTGGTGGCCGCCGCTACTAAGAATCAGCTAGCAGAACAGAGGTCCTCAGTTCCCCTCCTTCAGTCAGTGTGTCTGGCCATTCGACTGATTCATAAAGCATGCATTTGCCTCGGCTATGTTTGGCCCGAGAGCAACTAATTATATGGCCCATTTTACCTGGTTTCCTTATGGAGTTGCCTCTGAGTCTTAAACTGGTCTCTCGTAGGGACTTCCTTGGTTAATGCTTCGATGAGGTTGATCTCCAATGTGGCGGAGGTCAACTCTCGAGCGGCAGGCACAGGCATTGCCATTTGATGGCATGCCTGGCTTTATGTTTGCAGAATCCTTTGACGTCCTTTTACTGATGCCCTTTTGATGTTTTCAATTTGTTTGGGTAGTTCATCAGGGACACCTTAACCTGCAGCGAGTACGAGGGTAAGACTTTCAGTGGTTAGAATCAGATTTTCTACTCTCCAGCAGTCCTTTTCTAAGACACAGAGGGGAAGTAAGAAACTATGGTTTTGCAGGACTATGTCTTCCTTTCAAGATGCTCCCCAGGAGTCCTCTTCTACAGAGATTCAATGGCGGACACTGACCCAGAACCAAGGCTCCCGGCAACCCTTCTTGGAGAAGCCCTTTTAGTGTTCCTGAGATGCTGCCTGACTTCTGCCCTGGAGGCTGACTCTCCCTTCACTTACTAGCCTGGACAAGTCTCCCCTATGATCAGTGGGTGTTAAAATTTTTTTCCAGGGGTTACTCCATTCACTTTTCTCCATCTCCTCCAATTTGAAAAACTGTCCCAGACATTCCACTCCACAAAGGGAGTTGGCCTATCTAGAGGTTCAAGACAGTCTTTGCCAAATAGCCATCCAAGAGATCCCAACTGGACCAAGGAGTATCCAGAACTTACTCTTGCTTCTTTTTGGTGCCAAAGAAGACTGGGGACCTGCATCAGATTTCGGACCTCAGCGAGCTAAAGCTATCTGTCAAAAAATCCAAGTTCCGGATGGTCACTGTTCAGTCCATTTTGCCTCTCCTGCTGAAAGACAATTGGATGTGTCCAGTGGATCTCAAGGACATGTGTTATCATATAAAGATTGACCGATGCTCCAGGAGAAACTTGCGCTTTCAATTAGTAGCCAATCATTACCAATTCAGAGCCCTGCCCTTTGGACTCACCACAGCCCCCTGGGTGTTTACCAAATGCATGGCAGTGGTGGCCGCTCATCTCTGTGGGGATTCCAGGTCTTGCCATACCTGGATGATTGATTCTTCACGGCTCCCATGAAATATTGACTGTCGATGGCCACCAGGTATGCCCTCAGCCTTTTTCAGCATCTAGGCATTACAGTTGATCTTAAGTTCAGTCTTAATCTGCATCAATCCTGGAGTTCATCGGGTCCAGTTAGACGCTGCGTCATTGACTGCAGCACTGCCTTTCTGCAAGGCTCAACTCATTTGAGGTCCGGTCTCTCTCTTGCTGGAGCTAGAGCATCAGTCAGTTCATTTGATTCTCCAAGCTTTAGGTTCGATGGCAGCTGCCATTTAGTACCACTCGCCAAGTGTCACGTGAGTTCTTCAGTGGACCCTGGCAGTCAAGTGGTTTGCTTAGGTTAATCCCATGTCCATGACCATAAAGTTGACTCAGGTGTGCAGTAAGTGTCTTGCTTGGTGGCTTCAGTCTCAGGACCTATTTTTAGGCAGGCCCATTTTGTCTTCCCCTGCCCAGGGCCACAGTGACTATGGACGCCTCCCTGTTGGGGTGGGGGGTATTTTCAGGGCAGAAAGGTTCAAGGTACGTGGTCCCTCACATAGACCAAATTGGTAATAAACGTCCTGGAGATGAAAGCATTCCTAACGTTGCAAGCCTTTCATAAATGCCTCCCTCTGGAGACCATAGTAATTCAAATGGACAACATAGCGGTGGTCTAGTATATCAACAAGCAGGGGGGAACATGGTGATCTCTGTGCAGAGAGGCCATGAGTGTGTGGGAATCTGCAATGTCTTCCAGATTTTCTTCTTGCAGCTCACATTCCTAGAAGTTCCATCGAGCTGGATGACAAACTCTGCAGGCCTGTCTTGAGTCCTCATGAGTGGCTCCTGAATCTGTCAGTGGCAAGTCAAATATGTGACCATTGCTGTCAGCCATGCTGTGATCTCTTTCCCTCCCCAGTCAACCACAAATGCAGCAATTATTAGCCCTGATCCCACCAGTAAGGGAGTCTCCCAGAAACGCTCTGATTCACAGTTGGCCTCCGGGACTCCTCTGTTGACCCTCCTCTTCTAATACCCAACATCTTACAGAAAGCTTACGACCTGAAGACCCCGCTCCTCCTCATTTCCTCTGTGTCATTATCAGGTGTGGTTCTCCTTCCTAAGGTCTCATCTGAGGTATCTGCCCTGGATACTGGATCCTGTTCCGGTTCTCATTTCCCATCCCTGGAGGCATCCACTTCCCAATCTCTGGACTCTAACTGCATGATTTCTCCAGTTCTAGTAATTGTTTGAGTCCTGGCTTCCTTCCCAAGTGAGGAGCATTATCTTGGACTCTCATAAGCCTTCTGCAAAAAAGGTGTATTCCAGTAAATAAAAAAGGTTTAGACAGCGTAATCTAGATCCTTTTTAGGCCCCAATTTCTGACTTCTTGCTATTCTTATCTTCCCTTTTTAAGGATGGGGTGAGATTTTCTACCATAAAGCTCCAGTTAGCAGCCATTTCTAATTTCCATCTGAATGAGGAGCCCACTTTTTCTTCTAAACTGTGCAAAGCCTTTCTGAAAGGAGCTTTTCTTAGACCTATCAAAGATCCACCATAGGATTTGACATTGGTGCTGCAGTATTTGACGCAAAAACCCTTCACGGCGGCTTCTTGTGATATTAAAATCCTGTCTTGGAAGACTGCCTTTTTAGTGGCCATTACCTCTGCCTAGAAGGGTATAGGAACTTCAAGTGTTAAGCTTTAAACCTCAGTTTATTATCTTTCATAAGGACAGGGTGTCTCCGAGAACAACTCCTTCATTTATCCCTAAAGTGGCTTCAGAAGCTGACCTCAATCAATTCAACTACCAGTCTTCCCTAATTATTCTAATAAAGAAGAATGTGTTGTATTGTTTAGATGTCCATATGCAGTTACATTTTTATTTAAAAAGGACTGAGAAATTTCAGAAGTCCGACCAGTTCTTTGTGGCCTTCTGTCAAAACAAAGTGCCTGGCAGTTTCCAGAGTGACTGTTTCCAGATGGATTCTTAGCTGTATTTCCTACTTTTATGATAATAGGCATGTGCAGCTACCTAGACCAGTTAAAGCCCACTCTACTTAGGTCTGGGGCTGCGTCTTCAGCCTTCTTGGCTAGACTGTCCTTGGATGAGATTTGTGCTGCTGCTACTTTGTCTAATCCTCACACTTCGTTTCGCACTACAAATTGGACTTGGTGTCTAGGAACAGGGCTTTCTTTGGTTCCTCCGTTCTCTGACTTGTACTGCTTTGAGGCCACCCCGTGACCTTGATCCATTCGTGATGAATAATGACACTGATAGCATCAGATAGTGTTATGTACTTACCGTAACTTGGCATCTGTCTTATCCAGTGTCATTATTTATCACATTCCTGCCCTCCTTCCCTCTCATTCTGGAGGGCCTGGTGAGGCCGCAGTGGCTTGCATATGATGGTAGTTATCTGACTTGTTCCAAATATTTGTTTGTGCGTTTCAGCTAGTTTGGCAAACTCTGAGCATTGGAAGGCAGCAGGGGATTATGGGAAGGGGAGGAGCTTGAACTCTGGATCTGTCCGACAGTTGTCTGCTTGGAACAGAGGTCTGATCCAAGACCCATTTGTGATGAATAATGACACTGGATAGCCCAGATGCCAAATTATTGTAAGTACATAACTCTTTAATTCTCCTCGTAGGATACAGGCATCTGCTGGGAAAGTATATAACCATGCCGAGTTTGCCGTCATTACTAAATATCATAAGCTAGAGACCCATTTATAGCAGCTTGCAGTTAAGACAAGTATGTGTTAGAGGAGTACACCTGGTGTAGAACTGACTCATTCCACTGGTGATGAGCCTTGTAGAAGAAAGAGTACCATCAGTCCTGGCTGAGTTTCTGTGAGCCAGTTGGGTGTCTAACAGGTTATGCTGTGGTTGATAATTTAGCAGTGGTGCTTAAATGTAAGATGGTATTAAAAGCTTTAGCCAGCTCCAGGTATGAAGTGTGTGCCCCAACTGGCCATTATCCAGTGTTTCATTTTCCCTTTCAAAGAAGTGTGCTTGTAGACATGACTTAAAGCCGTATCGGTTTGCATTGAGGGATTGTAGGCTGGTTATGTCTTTTAAGTTCCATGATAATATGGTTTGCTAATAACAAACAGTACAGGGGTGACTAATTAGCCTGCCATTACTAGGGTCAGTGGAAATGTCACCTGTGATTTCAGGGCATTTAGGATTGTTTTAGAGGTAAATTCAGGGGGGATGGGGTTGTGTGTTAAAGTTGGAGAAGAGGTTCCATTTGATTATAACTAAATGACTTTTAAATGCTGGCTGTGCTGAAAAATCAAAACTTAGGGCAAGTCAAGTTTGCTCTGCTAGAAATGCTATTGGTAATGCGACTTTTTTTGGAGGATTTTTTTTTTTTTTTTTTGGTTAGATATTTGTGATGTAATATGACATTGGTTCAAATTTTGTATTGAAACACTATAAGCTGAATGTTTGCTGTTGTGGGTTGATGTATTAAATGGAGTTCCTACCTCCCTTTCATATCTGTAGTATGAGCATCTACTCATGTTTAATTCATTCTTCAGTTATCTGCTTTTCCTCTTCATGGTCATGAGGTCCCAGCGTTCGGTGAATGGAAGAATGATGCACTACTGTCCTGTTTAGGATTAACTTCTTGCCAAATGCAGTCTTACTTGCTTACTTGTGCATGCACACTCCACACACATTCTTGTGTGGCAGGCATTCCTATCATGTCTTTATTGAAGACGAACAGTTGAAATATATACATATTTGTAAGGTTCTCTGCGTTCATAATAAATGATTATTCTTGCTATTCTCTGATGTTCTTCGTGTTTCACTGTTGCAGTCATTACATTTGGGTAATCTGCTGGCAGGTTGCCCTCAGTCGGCCGATTAACAAAGTCTTGGGTCCTGCGTCGTTTGCTGTCCCTTCTTCCATGACGTCAGTCGTCAGGGTTATAAAACATGCAGCCGACGCCATTACATCAGTCTTTCTTTCCACGCGGTGCCCTAAGCAGAAGCAGTTCCCAAGTGCCGGTCGGCAGACTCCTTAAAATTTTGTTTTCGAGTTTCAGAAACCAAGTCTTCAACTAAAAGCTAAGTACCCCGCTGGGGAAACTTTTTCTTGCTCCTTACCGATGTCAGTAAAAGTTAATAATCGTATTACTTGTGGGAAGCAAATACATCATAAGGATTTTCATTTGTACTGTATTCTTTGCCTAGGCCCTGACCACAACGTGCCTTGCTGTCGGTTTTGTGCTAAATTTAATCAACGCACTATTAAACGTTGGTATATTTTTGCTTGTAAATATTTTGGCTTGAGATTTAACTATCCAGAAATGTCGGTTAGCAATCCGACTACCAGAATACCTAAAAAAAAGCTAAGAAAAAGACAGAGACCTTCGAGATCCAAAACCGATGACGAAGCTTCTCCTATGCCAGTCGCTGGTTCACCAGTACTCCGGCGCATTTGCAGCCCCTGATACCTGTTACTTTTGATTCGCAGACCTCTACTGAGACCCATTCGGAGTACGGTATGCTGCGAGATACTTTAAGTATTGAACCCGCGGATGTCTCTACCTTAGATGGGTCCGGAGCCTCTGTGCAGGCACCAGCTTCTGAGGGTGTTTTCAGGCCTAAAGATTTGTATATTAAACCGACGCCATCTTCAAAACTAAGGCCAAAAATGACTTCCATGTCTAAAAAACTGACGCTTGGGCCACGTGTACAGGCCCCAATGCCTATAAAACAAACTATCAAAATGGCTGAGGATTTAATTACCTTGATCAGGGGTACCCATCCCCCTCCTGTTAAGAGGCCTAGGAAAGGCACTGACTATGAATCTTCAGATCAGGTTTCTATTTCTTCTGATTCCTGTTCTGATCAGGAATTATCTATTCCCACTTATGAGGACTCTGATGCAGAAGATTCCATCCCTTCTTCTCCTCGTGAGGATTTTTCTTTTGGAGAAACTTTGCATACCTTAAGGGAACACTTTCACTGTGAGAGTCAGGATTTCTCCGAATTTCTTCCTCAGCATAGGCCTTTGGCTATACCTCCTGTTCTAGACATTGTTTGTTTTCTCAGAGTCCAGTATGACTCCTGATTCCCTGCCTCCGGCTCCTAGTAAGCCAGACAGATATTACAGGATTCCTGACTCCCACAAATTCCTCTTTTTAAAACCCTACTACTGACCCTGAAACCATTTCTCAGGGTCCCAAGGGCATTTAAAGCTTCTACTGCTAAAAATCCTACCCCTTCTGTTAGAGATTCCAGGGCGCTGGATAGATGGGGTAAGAAGTTTTACACGTCTGCAACCTTGGCAATCAGGGCTTTAAACAGTCAATTTCATATGCTTGAATATCAACAGCATGTCATGGGTTTACTTAAACAGAAAATTATGTTGATTTCTGACTGTGTAGAAAATAGACTTGCAGGATTTATTGCATTCAGCTGAACAAGTTGGAAAGCATACTTTGTAATGTGGTATTGATTCCTCGGAGGCCTCTTGCAAGGCTGCTGTAACTGGATCTGTGATAAGAAGGCATGCTTGGCTCAAGGAGCAAAATCTGCCTGACCATGTTAAAGCAAAATTGTTGGATGCTCCTTTACAACAGGACAGTCTATTTGGTAATGAGGCTGAAGAAGTTTTGAAAAAGATGGAAGATGAAGCTAAAGCTATGCAAACTGTAAAAGATTTCTTACAAGTGTAGCCACCCAGGTTCAGTAGGCACTGGCTTACTAAGAACTGGTACTTTACAGTACCCACTAGAGCCGCTCAGGTCAAACCCAGACATTCGAAAGGCTCTAGGTTTCAGTTGCAAGGAACTTATCGAACAAAGCAATGGGGTGCCTCCACCTCCAAACCTGGAAGTAACAAGGCACCTTCATATGGTAAACAGTCTCAATGACTTTTCACTGCAATCGCCAAGCACTTAACTTTTGACCCCTTTGGGGGGAAAACTGGCACTTCATGCACTAAACTGGCAACTGATTACCCAGGACAAATGGGTTTTAAATATAGTATCCCAGGGATACGGACTTCATTTCCATACGTTGCAAATCCCGAACAGATGTCCAGATCTGCCTCCAAATCAGTGGGCAGAGGCCCAGAAACAAGTTATATCCCTCATGAATATGGGGGCTATTCAACCAGTACCAGAAAAGGGACAAGGTTTTTATTCAAGACTTTTCCTGGTACCCAGAAAAGACAAATCATGGTGTCCAATTCTGGACTTTTCCATTCTAAATACATTTCTGGACATTCCAAAATTCAAGATACTGACTCTCCAACAGTTACTACCTATGCTAGGCAAAGATGCCTGGTTGGTAACTCTAGACCCAAGAGGCTTACCTGCATATTCCAATCGGGGAATCTTGCAGAAAATACCTCCATTTCAAAGCAGGCTATTTGCATTACCAGTTCTCTGCACTGCCCTTTGGCTTATCTACTGTGCCCAGGGTCTTCACAAAGTGCCTGGCACCAGTAATTGAATTTTGCAGGCAGAGAAATATTATAGCAATAACCCACGCCTGGGTCTGGGTAATGCGGGATTACCCACGGTTGGCGTGGTTTGGTCCCGAGGGACCAAACAAAGACAACCATGGGTAAATCCCGCATTACCCACACCCAGAAGTGGGTTATTGCTATTATAATATGACATTGTTTAAGAAAATAAATAATTACTTTTCTTAAATAATGGCATTGTATAATGCCTCTTTGCTGCCCTTCCGCAGCTGGCTGGTATCCGCGGCAGTTCTGATGTACTGCGCATGCCTACGCAGTACATCAGAGCTGTGGCCAAAAGCAACGGAGAAAGCAAGATCTCCGTTGCTTTTTACTGTTTCGCTATGTTAAATGGGTTTAACATAGCGAGACACGGAGATGTCCGTTGCTTATTATTTTAAAGCTGTCTCGCTATGTTAAACCCATTTAACATAGCGAAACAGTAAAAAGCAACGGAGATCTTGCTTTCTCCGTTGCTTTTTTTTTTTTTTTAAACCTGTCTCGCTATGTTAAATGGGTTTAACATAGCGAGACTGCTTTAAAATAAGCAACGGAGATCTTGCTTATTTTAAAGCTGTCTCACTATGTTAAACCCATTTAACATAGCGAGACGACAGGTTTAAAAAAAAAAAGCAATGGAGAAAGCAAGATCTCCGTTGCTTTTTACACACTGTGTCGCTATGTTAAAGGAGTTTAACATAGCGAGACAGCTTTAAAAAAAAGCAACTGAGATTTCCGTTGCTTTTTTTAAACCTGTGTCGCTACGTTGAACTCTTTTAACGTAGCGAGACAGTGTTTTAAAAGAGACTTATACTAATGGAAAAAGTCCGGGCGACCGGACCTTTTTCCATTAGTACAAGTCGATTTAAAACGTGCACGCTGGCCAATCGGCATGCACGTTTTGGAATATTAATGGGGGGGTCATGGTATAATCAAATTTATCCATACCTAGACGATTGTCTAATTCAGGCAGAAAACGGACACTCTCTTCTAAGACATCTGACGTTTGTAAAAAGACTTCTAACTTGTCTTGGGTACGCCATAAACGAAAAGAAATCACAACTGGTACCCTCTCAAATAATTACATTCCTGGGTGCAAGCTTGAATACAGCTGCCCAGATGACTTGCCTTACACCAGAAAAACAAATTCAGTTGACTTCAAACAGGTGGCCACAAAAACCCAGCTATCTGCAAGACAAATTCTGCAGGCCTTGGGGTTCATGGCCTCCTACATTCTTCTAATTCCATATGCAAGACTGCATATGAGGAAACTTCAGTGGTACCTAAAAAGCTTATGGAGTCAACATTGTCACAACCTGGAAACAATGATTCCTATCATTCCTTGCCTGCAGCTAGAGTTCCTATGGTGGGCGGAGGCCTGCCACCAAAACAAGGGACTGTCCTTCATTCAACCCCCTGCCGCCCAAACCCTGACTACAGACGCTTCAGATTATGCTTGGGGGGGGGGGGCATCTGGCAGGGAGATGCATTCAGGGCCAATGGAGCCCAAATCAAATGCACCTACATATCAGTCAGAAAGAGATGCTAGCTGTACAGAATGCTCTGACAGCCTTCAAGGATTACCTTCATCTAGGACAACTACAGATAGACAACACAGTCATGTGGTGCATAAACAAGCAGGGGGATACCCATTCCTTCCCCCGTTGCAGACTAGCCATGGCATTTTGGAACACTGCCATGACTTATCAAATGCATCTACAAGCTCAGTTCTTGCCAGGAAAGCCAAATACTCTGGCAGACGAACTAAGCAGAAATGTTATGGACCCACATGAATGGAAGCTGGATCCGCAAATCTTCACCATGTTGACATGCAAATGGGGGAGCCCGGACATAGATAGTTTTGGGGTGAGGCAAAAATCAGTTGGACAAATTCTGCACAAGAATTCATCACAAAAAAAGCTTGGAAAGTGGATGCTCTATCCTTCAGCTGGAAAAACCCATCAGTCTATGCCTTTCCCCCTCTGCCTCTGCTTTCCAAGGTCTTATTAAAAGTCAGACAGGAAAAACCAAAAATGATTCTGATTGCTCCAGACTGGCCTCGCCAACACTGTACCCGCTCCTGCGCAATATGTCGCACCTTCCTCTGTGGTACCTGCCTCAGACACCTCCCATACTGTCTCAACAGAACTATCAAATTCTGCGCACACTGCTCCAAACTCTGAATTTTGCAGCATGGCTAATCAACTAATTTCATCAGTTACTTCTTTCCGCAAACCTGTGATGGATATCATTTTGGAGGCTAGAAGGCTTAGTACTAGAAAATCTTATGCTGACAAATGGAAAAGATTCTGTGCCTGGAACCAAGCACAAGGAATAAGGACAGCAATGCCCAATATTCCTGCTGTCCTGCAGGGCCTTATAGCTGCTCCTAATGCTGTATAAATCCATCCTCCCAACCATAACCTTGGGATTCTACCCAAATGTAATGACTGCAACAGTGAAACACGAACATAATACAGTTGTGTACACTTACCATAAATGTAGATGTTAGTGTATTCACTATTGCAGTCCTGGTTACCCCCTCCCTCTAGCCCCTTGTTTTTTTCTATAACTATACCTCTCATTTCTGTTACTGCCTTTAAAAGCCTTTTTGGTGTATTTGCTTTTGTTTGGAGGTATATGTTTTGGTATTTTTTATTCTACATATATATATATATATATTTTGCTCCCCATTTGGGGGGCACGTGACATCTGGGGCAAGAAAAACTGATGTAATGGCGTCAGCTGCATGTTTTATACCCCTGATGTCATGG
Organism: Protopterus annectens; assembly: GCF_019279795.1. Taxonomy (NCBI): domain Eukaryota; kingdom Metazoa; phylum Chordata; order Ceratodontiformes; family Protopteridae; genus Protopterus; species Protopterus annectens. The sequence goes on from NC_056725.1 coordinate 1,308,217,989, forward strand.
AAGAAGGGACAGCAACCGACGCAGGACCCAAGACTTTGTTAATCAGGCCGACTGAGGGCAACCTGCCAGCAGATTAACCAAATGTAATGACTGCAACAGTGAATACACTCTAACATCTACATTTATGCTAAGTGTACACAACTGTACTTTGCCATCCTTCTCCTACTTTTGTTCTTTTTCTCTAGTCAGCCTTATGTTGTCCACTTGTGCTGTGGTAATGATTCTGTGAGAGACTGTAAATTGGGCTTTGTAGTAATAATACAGCTCTTCTTTCCTCTGGATGGAGGAAGAGGGAACATGTGACAAGGAGTGGAGGTTGCTCTTTTTTTTTTATCTACTAGAAGGTAGAAGCTTCACTGTTAACTGTCCTTTTTCAAAACAAATTTGAGCTTTTATCTAGTGTAGTAGTCTAGTTGTCTGGTACAGGGCCGGCCTTAGCTGATATGACACCCTAGGCGAAGTATTGCTCAAGTGCCCTTTAAGCCCCACTGACACCATACTCATGAAACACCCCTACGAGCCACACCCACAGGTAGGTAGGGTTACCACCTGTCCCACTTTGCGAGGGACAGTCCCTCTTTGGGCAGTTGTGTCCTGACAAAAAAATCTTAAAAATGGCAAATGTCCTGAGATTTTAGGACAAAATTATTTCCTATATTTTATGTAATAGTTGCATAAAACACTTATTCTGTATCTAAAAATACTAAAATGTATAAGAATAGAAATAGCAACTAAAATGCTACAAGAATAAGCATTTATTTAGGCAAAAAAGTTAAGTTCTATCCTTTGTACTGACCGTGGGTATGTCGGCCTGTAAAATCTGATGTTTTGTGTAAAATCCCAAATGTTGGCCATTTTGAAGGGAAAGGCGTGGGTAGGTCACTCCCCAAGAAAGCCTGTGCTGTCATTTCTTTTAATTATTTAAATGCATACAAGAAAGGATACCTTGTAAAGTAGTTTAAACTGCAAGTGAAGGTGGAAATTTCCTTAAATAAACCTGCTTTAATCTGTTTCTCCTTCACACATACTTTACTATAAATGTCATGTCTTCAGAAAATAGAAGCCCATGTGCTTTGGGTCAAAGAGTTGCTTAGGTTAATCTAAACAGTTTAATTTACTCTGGGTTAGGCGAGCAAGCCTTACAGCTCAGTGAAAGTAGAATAGCAACCTCTCTCCTCCCTGTGTACAGAAGCTTAAGATAGAATAGCACAAACACAGATAGCCATTTGCCAAACAATACAAGCTCACAATGAAAACAGGTTTAGCATGAATGGTAAAATTCTCTTCCACTGAAACTGCATGAAAACCCATATTTATAGAAAATGCATCTGGTCAGTGGAGGATTAAGTTTACATTTGGGCTGTTTTCAAATCTGACTCCTTGCACACATTTTTACGGCCATGCATACATGTATTTATTTGATTCAACTTCCTGATTGCATTAAATTGCATTAAAGTATATTCCCTGTGTAATACAGCACCACTTGTTAGAATGTTTTAGTTTTGTAGTTTTAAGCATTCTTTTAATAAGCAAAGAGAAAAAATGTATAAACCAATAATGACAAAACTACCCATTTCAGAAAATTTCAACCATAAAAGGCCACTTAGACTTCTGTCATTACAATCCACCAATATCACTCAATACAAACAATCTCTGCAAAAGAGAAATCATCTGAACAATTCCACATTAAAGAAATCTGTAATTAATGAAGAGATTGCGATTGGCAAACAACTTTACATCTGTGTTTCATTTACAAATTCAGTGCCTGTTGCCCTTGAAGAATTAATTGCCTATATTACATTAAAAAATTGGTAAACTGGTAATATTGCAATAGGAAATGACAAACTGACAAGTTCATAGTTGCTAGGCATCTCATACAAAGGACGACATACTTAGGAGTGTAGAACCCTTATCCACACTTTTATAATGCACCAAATAATCAGCAATCATATGGGCACTGCAATATCAATACTCATCTACATGGTGTGGGAGCAGAATACATAGCCTTCTGCATCAAAGACAATTATGCTACTAACACTGCTTTCAAATTCTGTAGCACAGTGCATCATTTGATAAACAAAACAGTTTTATACTGAAAACTGACTTGGCATGAGAAGCAGTAAACTTTCATTTGAAGCTCACAATTTCATGAAAATGAACTAAAACTCATAATCCCTTGAAAATGCACCGAATCTCTTAATACCCTGAAAATGCACTGAAACTCGCTCATTTCTGGCAGCAGTCTGCTAGCTGGTGTAGAGCAGTGGTTCTCAAACCCTTATGGACCTAGACACACTTCTGAAAACAGTAATTTTTCACAATCCACTACTCATGTCGGCATGCATGCATGTGAAGCACTTATGGTCCTCCTTTAAAGGAGGAGACGCTGCCACCAGTGAGTATTTTTTCGGGATTTAAAGGGGCCATGTAAACTATTCTCATACTTTAAATTATTAGCATAGCCAGATTATAGTCAAATGGGGCCCAAGGCAGTGAAATAGATTGCCCCCCCAAGTCGAGCCGTCTCCTCCCCAGCCATACCAGTCTTCCATTGATTGGCTATTTCTCCCCAGTTACCATGAACACTGTTAAAAACCTATCAGTGTGAATACTGTTTTCTTATTTACTTCTGCAATGATTACAGATATTTAAATAAAATGTGCAAACACAGATAGCCATTTGATAAACAATACAGTCTCACAAAAAAAAGACTCAGCATGAGCAGTAAACTTCTCTGCCAATGAAACTCACATTCATTGAAACAGCATAAAACCCCACATTCAAATAAAATGCACATGACTAGTGGAGAGGGCTATTTTCAAACCATAGGTCCCTTGGACACATTTCTATGGGCATGCATACATGTATGTGTTCTTTGATTCACCTTCCTGATTGTATTAAATTATATTCCTTGTATAACACAGCACCACTTGTTAGTGTGTTTTACATTTATAGTTTGAACATTTTTCCTGTAAGCAATGGAACAAAATGTATAACCCAGTAATGACAAATTACTCACTTAAGAACATTTTTAACCACACACACACACACACACACACACACACACACACACACTACATTACACCCTGCTTTATAAGTCAACACTGAAACATTAGGTCTTATTTTCTACTATTAAGCCCCTTATTTCTGGAGCTTGCTACCTCTGTGACTTTGAGAATGCTCATTTGAGTTGTTTCAAGCAAGCATTACAAACATAACTCTCTGAAATGGCTTTGATGGTGAGGGATGATGACATGTTGCCATTGCTTTAAAATTTTGTGTTTTCTATAAAACACTTAAATAAACTAAATTACTATCAGTCACATAACTGTCTAGCACTCAGAACTTATCCAGCTAGAACTACTCGACTACCTATCTTTATCACAGTTTACTGACGTACACAAAAATATTGCACAAGCCAGACAACTGTCCTACCATAAAAAATGTCCTACAACACTCTTCCCTTACAAGACAAATCTCTGCTCGCCATAAAGAAATCTTAAATTCTGCAGGAGACTCCATATACTCAAACAAAATTTAAAAAATGTAGAACTCCATTCCTCTAGCACTAAAAACATGGAAAGTACTTTAAAAACTTAAATGTCACCAGACTGAAAAATTGATATGTTCCTACATCTCACCAGGCTGACTGCCATTAACACCAACACATTTTAGCTCTTCACATCTCTATGAAGTCTTACTTTATTCTGTGGAGCACGAAGTCTGTCTGGTAATTTTGCTTCTTTTCTCTGTGTTCACACTTGCTGAATGACTACATGTGTGGCACTAGCCAGGCCTCATTATACAACAGCAAAGCATTTTAGGTGATAAAAATATTGTTTTTATGCAGATGTGAAGACATTTACGCAGTGGCTCCAATACTACAACACTTTATACAGTCAGCCTTGGATTAAAGTAGGTCATCTACAATATCTAGTTGGCAATACATCTTTACAGGGAGCATAGATCTCCTGTGGCTGCAGTTAGCATGGAAATACAGGCAGCCTGTAACTAATGTTGTGATGTCTAGATACCACAGAATCGTGCTCTGTCAAACAAATAAATGCTCTGTTTCCAAGGGATGCCTCCTATCATGTCATGTGGGGCAGGTTACAGCTCTAAAAATTTCGGCAAGCAAAAGTATTTAATCTCTACATAAGAAAAAAGTACAGTGCAACAGTTGTCTGAGATAAGGTGCAATACCAAACTCCATGCAAACCTCTCAACCTCTAAGACCAAGAAATCTGGACAAAGCCATATATAATGAGGGGACAAAGCCCCGAAATAGGGACAATTTATAAATATTCTTACAAACTTAGAAAGTTGATAGAATAACAGATTTTGCATTAGCATGAATTTTCTGAAGAGTATGACGTCTGCAACTCAAACCTCTGTCATTATTTCTTGACTTCAGTCCTCAATGATTTGCCAGAAAACCAATTGTTTTTTGAGGAGCAGACCAAAAATATGAGGCAAAGCTTTGGACATTCTGCGAAAATCTGTACAATTGAGAGGTACAACAGTTCCTACTTCAACAGGTTGCAAAAATGTACATCAGGTCAACATACTGCAAACATAACTTTTGCAATTCGCTGTATCTTACAAGGGAAAATGCAATTAATAAAAATATGATTGCTGCAATGTACTGTTTCTATTTTAAGTGCATAAAAACAATAACTTACAAGACATTGTTTGCCTTCGTTTTAGGCAGCTCCTTCTCCATAACTGATCCAAATTAATGCTATACAATTGCTTACTAACATGCCTTTGGTTCTGTAAAACATTAGTAAAGCATCTACAAGTTAATGAAAAATTAATTCCGAAAAGGCAACTGGTGGTAGTCTTCACAGCATTTGGTAAAATTCTCATCACTTTGCATGTCATGTTCATTCTGGAGCTGTGCTGACAGCTCCAACCAAGTTATCATATGCATCATTTACACACCAGCTAATCAAATATGTATTCCCCAAGCAATACAGCATTTATTACCTCTCTGCACAGCTTTTTCTTCGGGGTCAGTGTGATAGCTCTTAATGTCTTACTTCCAGAATCGGATCCAAAACCATAAAGCAATCAAGGGCAACAGCCACATATTAAGAACACATTAAATATTGTTATTAATCTGGAAAATTGACAAGACAGGAGAATGTGAATTGGGCTTGACATGTGTTTTTAAAAGTAAAACAACTCTGCAAATGTAACTATTGCCATTAAGTGTAATCAACCCCCTTTTCTCCACAAGTTGCCAGATGCAGAATGTGCAGACTATAAAGTTTTGAGATAAAGTAGGAGGCATTTCACAGCTACCGAATCAACACGCCCGATGCATTTAAGTTGTAAACATGTTTTTTTTTTTTATAAAGGAACAACATTCTGTACTCCGTAGCTGCTGGATCTGGGCTACTGACAGTAACTTAACCTAGCAATAACCATCTGCATGACTCAGTAACACTAACTTTCCCCGAGTACTGCTTGGAGCAGCCCTAACTTTCCCAAGTACTGCTTGGAGTACTCCCATATAATGTAGAATGTGACATTAAAATGACAATGACCACCACTTCGAAAGTTTTTTTGTAAGTTAACTTAAGTATCCCACTCCGGCTGGAAAAACACTGTGGAGTCGCACTACAGCAGTTTGCTTCCGCAGAGTAAACACGCATGCACATTCATGTCCCTCCTTAGAGCAGACTCTTGTACTGCGAAGTAAAGTTTTTTTTTGTTTGTTTTTTATTTTTTAAAACTGTCCTGGCCAACCTGCAGCTGTAAGTAGGAGGGCGCTCACCCCCTCCCCCATGGTTCCAGCTTCCGTTTACACTTTAACAGGGCGCAGAGAAGAGCGCACACTTTCTTAATTGAAGTAAATACACTCAAGTAAAAACTGCGCCCTTTAAGAGGCTGGCCTATACGGCGCCCTAGGCGGTTGCGTAGTTCGCCTATGCCCAAGGCCGGCCGTGGTCTGGTAATAAAACATTTGCCTTGCACGATGCTGAAAAAGGGTACCCCTTTGGTGCTTGGCCAAAAGTTTGGCTGAAGTGAATGAAAAAGTACTGGAGTTAATCTGCTGATCTGGAAGTAGCCAGTGCATGCAAATGTGTGTTGTTTGTTTTGTTTTGTGTGTTTTTTTTTTTGGGGGGGGGTTCAACTTTTCACATTAGCATTCTGTATAGTTAGTCAGTTGTATGGGCTGCCTACTTTTATATACCTGTGACTGTTGGCAGTGAGTGGTTGCACGCTGTGAAAGTTGATGATCCTGATATTGAGTGCTTTTGGGGAAAATGAGCCAGTTGAAAGATATCTAACATGTACTGATACCAAAAACACAAAATGGAAATCAAACATCTACTGAAGTGGTGAGTACTTCACACACTACTTTTTATTTGAAATATTCTTCCATAGTCGGGCAGAACCTGAATAATACAAGATACCGTTAATAACTTTTTTCTAATTGTGTTTTTTTTTTCAGTTCAGTGAATGTGTTCATATTAAACAGTGCCACTAACATTATCTTTAGCCCCTCAACCATCTGAAGGAAACTACAGAAATTACTCATGTGACACTAGCAGTCAGTTTCCAAGTTACTGTTTCAGTGATTCTTAGTAATGTGTTGTGTTGGTTAATTGTCCTATTCTCTACTTCAGGGTACATTTGAACCCAAACGCAAGAACAATTATGCACTCTACTGAGGAGCAGTAAGTTCCCCTGCATGAGTTTTTTATGCATGTTTCATAACGAGTATAACACTTGTGTGCTCACAAGGAGTGTTGAAACTCTTTAAGGCCCAATCTGTTATCTTGTTTATAAAATGGGCTGCGTTTTAAAATCATTGTGGTATATAGTTTGAATTTGACTTCAGTTTAAGGAGCAAATTGCATGCGGTTTCTGCAGAAAGTGCTTTGGAGAGATGCATTTTCTGCCCTGAATCTCAAGGAACTAGCAGCTTGTGGTTAGTTTGCTTAAAAAAATGCATAATTTTGATTTGCTTTGTTGATCTGCTCTTTTTTATCCACACTTAAAGATTGCTTTCTTCCTGCTTTGCCTCTCTGCTCACACCGTTTTAAGTCCTTATGTTAGGAGCATGAAGTTAGATTTGATGGATATGCACAGACTTGCACAATGTATTGTAAGTAATTTAGACAGTGGAGTTTTTAACTAGATTGTTTAATGAAATCTTGGAAAGTGAGAGGATGCCTATGGAATGGAGAGAGTTTTTTGGTACCGATTTTTAAGAATAAGGATGATGTGCAGAGCTGTAGTAACTACAGAGAGATTAAACTGATCAGTCACAGCATGAAGTTATGGGAAATGGTAGTGGAAGCTAGGTTAAGAAGGGAGGGGGTGATTAGTGATCAGCAGTATGGTTTCATGCCAGGAAAGAGCACTACAGATGCGATGTTTGCTCTGAGAGTATTGATGAAGTACAGAGAAGGTCAGAAGGAGTTGCATTGTGTCTTTGTGGATTTAGAGAAAGCATATGACAGGGTGCCTAGAGAGGAGTTGTGGTATTGTATGAGGAAGTCGGGAGTGTGAGAGAAGTATGTAAGAGTGGTACAGGATATGTACGAGGGTAGTGCGACAGCTGTGAGGTCTGCGATGGGAGTGACGGATGCGTTTAAGGTGGAGGTGGGATTACATCAAGGATCAGCTCTGAGCACTTTATTTGCAATGGTGATGGACAAGCTGACAGGTGAGATCAGACGGGAGTCCCTGTGGACTATGATGTTTGTAGATGACATTGTGATCTGTAGTGAGAGTATGGAACAGGTCGAGATATGCTCTAGAGAGAAGAATGAAAGTCAGCAGGACTAAGACAGAATATACGTGTGTGAATGAGAGGGAGGCTAGAGGAATGGTGAGGATGCAGGGAGTAGAGGTGGCAAAGGTGGATGAGTTTAAGTACTTGGGATCAACAGTTCAGAGTAATGGTAAGTGTGGAAGAGAGGTGAAGAAAGTGCAGGCTGGAGTGGGTGGAGAAGAGTGTCAGGAGTGATTTGTGACAGACTAGTACCAGTAAGAGTGAAAGGGAAGGTCTACAAGAGGGTAGTGAGACCAGCTATGTTATATGGGTTGGAGACAGTGGCATTGACAAAAAGGCAGGAGTCTGAGCTTGACATGGCGGAGTTGAAGATGTTAAGATTTGCACTGGGTGTGATGAGGATAGACAGGATTAGGAATAAGTTTATTAGAGGGTCAGCCCAGGTTGGAAGGTTTGGAGACAAAGCCAGAGAGGCAAGATTACGTTGGTTTGGACATGTGCTGAGGAGGGATGCAGAGTATATTGGGAAAAAGATGCTAAGGATGAAGCTGCCAGGTAACAGGAAAAGAGGAAGGCCTAAGATAAGGTTTATGGATGTGGTGAGAGAGGACATGCAGGTGGTTGGTGTGATAGAGCAAGATGCAGAGGACAGTAAGAAATGGAGACAGTTCTGCTGTGGCGACCCCTAATGGGAGCATCCGAAAGAAGTAATAATTTAGACCAAAGTAAACCTAGCTTATAACCAAAAACCTTTCTTGCTTGGGTGGACTGTTCATGTAAGTGGAAAGCTACATCCTTGGGGAACCAGCCACCTTTTTGGCTATAGCTCAGATTAATGGGAAGAGAAAGGATCAAGCTGCTAGAGACTTGCTGTCTTTTTCTCTGTTGGAGGGGGAGTGCAAAGAACTCGTTCTTTCAGCCTCCATTGGTGATTTAACACTTATTGACCAGTGAGTAGTTGTATGCATAAGTAAATGTGCAGTGTCACAAAGTCTGGATTTGCAGTGTCACAAGCAGTAAGTGTGAGATGCAGTGGGCTTGTGGCATTGCAGATTCTTGCAGAGGAGTCGGGACCCATTCATCACTCTGATAGTAATATGATTGGCCTTATCTGCCTCACACCCTGAAGTATGCATGGAGACAAGTATGGCAACATTCTACCTAAACAGAAGCATTCTTCCAGTAAATGGTGATATTCGACTGTTGTCACAAACACTGGAATGGGTAGTTGTGTCCCATACAAGTCCACGGAATTACTTCAACATTCTTTGTGTTAATCCTAAAATACAAGAGTACAGGGGAGGAAGAGCTGTTTTGATTCTCTACACAAAGGTGTTGGAAGAGTTCACATGGCTGATCAGAAATTGCATGCATTTTTTTGGCTAACTTTATTGCTAGATGCACTATTAGACTATTAGTGCGTTTGAGATCTGTAGCATGTAAGCCCATCTTAAGGTTTGTTTACATGGGAGTGTTAAAATGGGATATCTGACTTTAGGAAGACAGTTTTTGTAATGATTGACATTAGAAGCCTGTTTCATAATCCTGGATCTAGCATGCAAGGCACACAGGATGCTTATTGTAATGCATGATGTAGTTGTAGTAGTATCTTGCATGCTGTAGCTGCATGTTGCATGAAAATGACTACTAATATGGTACTGATGTACAGAACTAGTTTTCCTGTGATCTTTGTGTTGGAGTGTATTATTGTAAATATATGTATGGGCGGGTCTACTTCAGAAGACTGACAAACCAAAAGACTGAATTAAAACTTTTAATGCAGGGGGCAAGTCTGAATTCCTCATGTGGGGGGGGGGGTTGCACCTCCCACACCACCTGCTAACTATATATACCAACTCCAAGATCGCACAGCAGTGGAGAAGAGGCAAATTCCATCTTTCAGTATTTTGAATTTTCAGTCTTTTGGTTTTCCAGGCTTCTGAAGTAGACCCGTAAGGAGACTCATGTCGCTGTGTGCATTAAGGCAGTCACTTTTTTCAGAGTGTGCAGGACATTTTAGTGAAAATGCAGTCAAAAACTTGATAAATTTCTTTTAGTTTCAGACTTTATTTTAGTTGGGGATAATTGCGACATGTATTCTAGCAAAAACAAATGAAAACTGGTTTAAATGTTACCCATTTGTTAGTTTTCAGTTATTAGTCCCCTGTTCTGTTTTTTCTCGTTTTCTTATTTGATCTTATTCTGTATACCTAGTTTGTGTGCTCAGTTCAATAAACAGAGGAAGACATGTACACTGTGACATAAAACTGAGTACTTGGTTATCATCAGGATTGTAGCTAATTGCCCAGTAGATTTATTTTATTTATTTATTTACATTTGTTGACCGGGAATGACCGACTGGACGCAGGTCCATTTTCAGCGGAGGCCCGGGGAGAAAAGCTCCACAAATTAAAATATTAGACATATTTACAGATTAAGAATCCTAGCAATTAAAATATTACAAACTTAGTTACAGATGAAGAACATATTACATTCAGTAGATAACTAGCATCTGTTCTATCCACGAAGTCATAGCAGATATTAATTGTTACAGTAAGAAGTTACTGCCATATGATAAGTAGATAGGCATGGAAGTATCAGAGCTTGCTGTATCAAAGGTAGTTTGTGGGGTGGAAGAGAGGTAAGAGGGTAGATAGAGATTGAGAAGTTAGAGGGGAGAGTTACAAGGGCATAGCTAGCATGTTTTTAGGTGCGCTTTAAGTAATGCTTTGAAGTGGGTGCATGATGGTAGAGAGGTTATTGTGGGGGGGAAGGTGTTCCATAATTTGGCTATAGCGCTGGAGAATAGTGCTCCAGCAGTGTTATTGGCTCTAGTAACCTGTAATTGATTTTTGTTGCTGGACCATAGTGGTCTGGTGGTGAGATCGGGTTGGAGTAGATACTGGAGGGATGGGACCTTTAGAGGATGGTTAACCAGTTTGTGGGCGAGTGTGAGTTGATCACATTGAAGGAGGTGAGGGAGTTCTAGCCAGCCTAGTTCAGTAAGTGAGAGACAGTGGTGACTGTGGTAGGATGCCCCGGTGGCGAATTTGGCGATTTTTGTTGTAGCAGGTCTCGAGTTTATTTAGATCGCATTGCCTTAGGTTGGTATATATTGGAGAGGCCTAAAGTAGGGTGGAGATAAGGTGCAAATTTGCAACTGAAATCCTAGCTGCTTTGGTGAGGAGTTGCTTATTTCTGTATAAGGCTCCTAGTTTTTGGTGGACTTTGTTTATGGTCATGGATATGTGAATGTCAAATTTGAGATTGTTTATTTCAACTCCTAGCAATTTGGTGTGATCTGTTGGGTGGATAGTGGTGTCTTTTGCTGTGATGTTAAAGTGAGAGTTGTTTTGAGCATGTTTAATGCATTCGAAGAGGAGTTTAGTTTTGTTTGGGTTGAGTATTAACTGGGCATCGGATAGCCAAGTTTCAACAGAGGGAAAGGCATGCTGTGTGACCTTTTGCAGTTTGGGTAGGGACTGGGAGGAGCAGATGGTTGAGTCATCTGCATAATGTATGAGTGTACCATGTTTGGTGGCAGATGCTAGATTATTGGTGAAAATAGAGAAGAGTAGGGGTCCAAGGATGGATCCTTTGGGAACACCAATAGAGACAGGTAGTTGGGGAGATGTGTCATTTTGCCATACAACAGATTGCTGGCGGTCAGACAGGTAACTGAAACCAGTTGTTGACTGAGAAAAGGATAGGTTATTGAGTACACCGAGGAGGAGTTTGTGCAGGACCATGTCAGATGCTTTAGATAGGTCTAGGAAAGTAGCAGAGGAGAGATGGCCATTGTTTTTATGGTGAAGGATAGTGTTAATAAAAGAGTAAGGCAGTGGTGGTGCTATGGTTTGGTCAGAAACCATGTTGAGTATTAGAAAGGAGGTTGTTGGGAGGTAGTCTGAGATTTGAGTGAATGCATCTTTCTAGTATTTTGAAGAGTGGAGATAAAATCGCTATGGGGGCGGTAGTTGGTTAGATCTTTGGTGGGGCTGCCTTTGTGAAGGGGAATGATGTGTGATATTTTCCATAGTGTAGGGACATAGCATTCTGACAGAGATCAGTTAATCAAGATGGATACTGGGTAGGCTAGGACATCAGCTGCAATTTGTAGGAATTCACCTGGGAGGTTGTCTACTGCTAATTTTGTGGGTTTAAGTTTAGTTAAGATTTTTCTTATGTTGGAGAGAGGAATGGGAGAAAATGAGAAGAGTGTGGGGAGATTACTGGGTGAAGGTGTGGGGTGTAGGGGAGGGGGTTGTGTTGTATACCTAGTGATAGTATGGTTTGTGTGAAGTGTGTGTTGAATGAGGTAGCAATATTTTCTGAGTGAGGAATGTTAGGTGGAGGGGTATTGATTTTACCTGGGTTGGAGGATGGAGTTTATGGAGGTCCAGAATTGTTTGGGGTTGTGTTGGGAGGAGTTGAGGGCAGACTGGTAGTATTGGATTTTGTCCTGCTTTATTAGCTTTTTGACTCTATTGTGTAGTTCTACAAATTTCTGTCAAGCTGAGCGGGTTTTGATTTTGCGCCAGTGTTTTCAGGCTTTTTCATTTCTGACCTAGTGGTTTTCTCTAGCCATGGGGAGGGTTGGGCTTTGGTTCTGGTAAGTCTTATGGGGGCATGGTTGTTTAGGATGCTTAGGAAGGTAGTATTGAAAAATTGGACTGCGTCATCTAGGCTGAGGTAATTTAGAGGGTGCCAGTTACATTCTTTGAGGGATGAGATGAATGTGATTGGGTTAAAGTGTAGTTTTTTACGTATTTGACAGTAGATGACAGGTTTAACTTGGTATAGGTTTTTTTTTTTGAGTAGAAATGTTGGGGAATGATCACTGAGGCTATCTGATAGGCAGCCTGCTATATAAGACTGGGGAATCTTGCTGACTAGTATCCAGTCCAGGGTAGTGTGCTTGTTGGAGTTTTTATTTATTCTGGTTGGTGACTGGACTAGTTGGGTGAAGCCATGAAGGTTTAGAGTAGATGCTGGATTGGATGGTTGCCACAACAGGATTGCCAATCAGTATTGAAGTGACCTAAAATTATGGTCTCGAGGGAGATGGTGGGTAGTCCAGCTTAGGAGGTTTTCTAGTGGAGGGGTATTTTGGCCAGGTGGGAGGTAGCATCCTATTATGTTGATGATTTTTTATTTTTATTTTACATTTGTTGACCGGGCTAGTCTAACTGGATATTTGTCCATTTTCAGTAGAGGCCCGGGGAGAAAAGCTCCAGCATGAACAGTAAAACAAAGTTAACAATATATAAGAAAGACGTGTATGAAAACAGTACAGTGGTAGCATTGGTTAAAAGAAATAATATAGTAATGAAATTATAGGATAGACATGCTAAAAGTTAAACTAAGTAAAACAAAACAGGTATTGCACAACAGAGTAAAGTATTTATAATTTATCCTCTTACTATGAAAAAAAGTAACAAGATTTAGAGGCCTAGGTTGGAGGCCTATGTTAGGGGAGTATGGAAAGGGGTAAGAGTAGGAGGAAAAAATTTTAGTCTGGGTAAGCACAAGGACAAAGCCGCTGAGTTGTAAGATGATCTTTAATATGTTTTTTAAATAGAGAAGTAGAAGCTAGGTTAGAAAGTTCAGGAGGGAGCTGATTCCAGTTTTTACCTATAGTGTTTGAGAACAGTGAGTCGCCAGCTTTGTTGTTAGATTTAATCAAGGAGACCAGGAGTTTATTAGCAGAACGTAGTGTAGCTAGATTTTTATAAGGTGAAATCAGATTAGTGAGGATAGGGGTATCATTGGGGTGGTATAGGATCTTTTGAGTGATAAGTAACTGTTGACAGAGTATGTGGTTATGCAATTCTAGCCATCCTAGTTGTTTGAGGTTAAGACAGTGGTGAGTTTTGAAGGGAGTACATGTAATGAATCTAGCTATGCTATTGTAACAGGTAGAAAGTTTGGTGATGTTGTTTTTTGATAGTTTAGTATATATAGCAGAGGCATAGAAAAGGGTAGAGATGAGGTGGGTCTGGGCAATGGTTTTCCTGGCTGAGGGGGTAAGGAAGGGTTTAATTCTATAGAGTACCAAGTTTTTTGTTAACAGAATTTATGGTGGCGTTAATATGGTCATCATAATTAAGACGATTGTCAATTGTAACACCTAGTAGGCGGGTGGTAGTATCTGGGGTTATGTTGGTAGCATTGTTGGAGGTTATGGTGAGGAGAAATGGTTTTATTTTGGTTTATTTTCAGGTTGGTATATATTATTTCATCATTGGCAGTTTGGGGAGCTGATGAGGTTAGAATCTGGATGTTTAGATGCTGTTTAAATATTATAGCTATACCACCTCCTTTCTTGTTTAGTCGGTCTAGTTTTAGTATGTTGTAACCATTGGGGAGTATTTGCTCACTGGTAATGTGAGGTTTTAGCCAGGTTTGTCAGGATGATTATATCTGGGGAGTACAAGTCTGTGGTGGCATGGAGTTTGCAGACTTTGTTGGCTATACTTCTGATATTTAGGCTTAGCAGAAGGGGGTCATTTGGTTTTCTACTGGCTGGGATTTGGGAGATGTGGTTGTTTGATTATTCAAAGTGGTGTTGGAGATGGAGGGGCCAGGGTTGGGGTGGATGCCTCCACTGAGGGCAAGTTTTGAAATGCATGAGGTTTAGTTTTATCAGTTTGTGAAAGAGTTTGCATTTTAGGGAAACTTTATGATTGGGTGCAGTCGGTAACAAATGTGGTGGGAGGGTTATTTTGTTAACTTGTAGGGATGCATTTAGTTTTAGTATTTTAGTTGATAAAATATGTGGGGGATGCATAGGGATGGTTCTTGAGTTGGTGGGAGAGGAGCAGAGTGAGGGTGAGTCATGAGTGATAGAGTGAATAGTTGTACAGTGGAAGTGGTTGAGTGGGGGGTATAATAGTTTTGGTAAGATGTAAGATATGCAAGGAGAGGGTATGCAAAGAGTAAGTATGGTATGCTTATTCATGTTATCAGAAGAGGGATTATTAAAATAGTAAAGTTTACTTTGGAGCAGCAGTAATGCTGAATTCATGCATTGAAAATCTATGATTGCAGGAGAAATGGTTTGCATTTGATTGCTCCCTGCTTGAATTATACAGAAATACCAGAATGTTAAGAAAATAAACAGTCTGAAGGTGGTATTCTGCAATTAGAATATGGATGAATTTGTAAACCTGGCCCATATCTCCTTATTTATTTATTTCCAGTTTGATAACCGGGGAAGTCCACTGGGCCCGAAAGCCCGTTTTCAGTGGAGGCCCGGGGAGAAAAGCTCCATATTACAAATACATTACACACATAAGGCTCTGTGTTCTAAAAACATAGCACATTTAACAATTTCCAAAAACATAACACATTTAACAATTTACATAAAAAATAACATTTTTATACAATTGTATTGTTAGCATAGAAGAGAGAGAAAAAATAAATTATACATAGATATGAATTGCAAAAGAAGTAAATCATTGGAGAAGTGTAGGAAAAAGGAGGTGCAAAGAATTTAAAGGAGAAGAGATGCCAGGAGGAAGATAAAAAAAGAACAGTTAGACTAAGATTCATTTTATTTTTGAGTAGAAAAGTACATCTTGTGAAAAAGGTAAAAGATACATTTGTGAGAAGAGGCATGTAGACACTGGGGAGGAGAGGATGTAAAAGGAATATATATAGAGTTTATGCAGGGGAGAAAGGAGATAAAGAACTAGAGGGTGGTGGGGAGCTGAGGAGAGAGTTGGAAGAAGATGAACAAGAGGGAGAAAGTTGGAACTGGGATGTAATGGGATCTAGGTAGGAAGTATACAATTACATTTCCAGTTTTGGGAGAGGTGAGAATGGAGAAGAGATTTAAATTGTTCATAGTTTGTAGTGACACTTAGAAGGGGAGGAAGCAAGTTATGTTACCACTTAAGAAGATGTATGCTTTCAGCTTGCTTCAGCTTACTGTATAGTCTGCTGGTTCCCCCAAGGAAGCAAAATGTAATTGTGCAAGTAAATAAGGTCTCATAATGGCCCAGGTACTTAAATTGTTGAATGGTTTGTCATTTACTTACAATAAGTCTACATCCATGATATATCTTCACTCACCCCCCCCCCCCCCCAGTAATTCTATGATTATGGGTATGATGGCTTTATAAAGAAGATGTCACCTGCTTTAGTTTCTCTCATTGCCCGGAAAAAAAGGTAGAACTAATGCTGACTGCAGGGAAGGAGTTTGCTAGTTCTTCTAGCCACTTGGGTGAACTGACATGCCCCTGTTGACGTTGTGTCTTTGGATTACGGGGATATTGTTTGATGCAAGTGTCCCTTGCTCATGAGCAAAGCCAGTGCTTTTAGCTTATTTATTTTTGTTTGCTGATTGGGCGGCCGCGGTGGTGCAGAGGTTAACGTTGCTGCCTCACAACAAGAGGTTCTCCGGTTCGATCCTCTGCTGGGGTGCCTTCTGTGTGGAGTCTCCATGTCCTCCCTGTGGTCGTGCGGGTTTCCTCTGAGTGCTCCGGTATCCTCCCACATCCCAAAGACATGCTGTAGGTGGATTGGACCCTCTGAATTGGCCCTGGGTGTGTGTGCCTTCTGTGGAAGGTTGGGCGCTGGGCTGGCAACTCGACACTGTAAAACTCCACAGCCAATCATGAGCAGACAGGTGATCCACTGTGGCGACCGCCTGACCTATAGCAGGCTTGAGTCTCGTCACCCCAGCCCCCCCCCCCCCCCCCCTGATGGCAGAGCCAGTATTGCTGCTCAGTATCATTCTCTTGTTGACTGCACTGGTGCCATGTTCAACAGTTGGTTATTGATAGTTTGGATTGTAGTCTGAGCAGAGACCTTCTGCTCCTTGAAGCTGGCAAATTACATTTGTTTTTAATAGAAACCCAGAGATGAAAATCATCTGCATTGTACAGGTATAATGTACAGTCAGCTGTAAAGATACATTTGTCGTACATGGTGAGGTTGATGTTTTGCACATGAATTGTAAAACCTATGCAAGTAAATGCATTTGTTTCATTGGTTGAAGTTAGTGAACAGTGACTGCACAGACAGAGTAATTTATGGTAAGTCGCAAATATATGAAGTACTTGGCTAACCATATATTTGCTGTCTGGTACAAGCATGTAAAAAGTAGGACTAAAGTTTGGTAATTGTTTTCACAGTTGCATGAATGCTTTGATACTGTTGATATCCTTCCTTATCACTGTTGTAGTATTCCTAACTGAAGGGATTTCCTGCCAAGAATAGATCAACGTCCGGCCATGATACCAAAGCCTTTAGTACTTAGACTCTGGTACATGTGCGCTTCCGGCATAGGGCGTATAGGTGATGTACATATACCGACACTCACAACTTCTTTGCCAGCAGTCCAAATGTCATCATTGAACATTGGTCTGAACGACTTTCTTCTGTACAGGTTACCGAGCCATTTTGTCAGATAAGTACCCCATTGGGTTCTTATCTTTTTCTTTAGTATTGATTGGTTTTGTGTCATCCAGAAAGGGAAAATGTCAGTGCGAGAGGCAGACTCCCCATAAAGACAGTCACGACCAGTGTCCCTCTTGTTTGATTGCACAACCATACAGTGTTCTTTCTATCTGCCAGTTTTTTGTGTCTGACTCTATGTAGTTGTCCCTTCTTATCTTTTTACCTTGAAAACTAATGACTGTAGTTGTTGGCTCAAAGGGCTGTGGTGAAGCCTTCCTGTCCTGAGTGTCAGACATCTTCCAAGAAAAAGGCCAAAAAATTTGGGTCTGATATGGCTGCTGTCCAGTCTCCCCGGACATGTCTCGAGGCTAATGAAAGCCCAGAGGATCGTCTGGTGGTTGCTTTGGATTCCTCTGCAGCAACCCCATCAGAGGCCAACACAGATCCAACAACTTCCACTTCCTCTGTGGCTTTCAACATCTGGAGCAGATGTTTGTAGAGGGGAACTCCAGCTAGTTTTTTTCTGAGGGACCAAGGGGGGTTCTGCAGATTTTAGTGATGGAGATCATCCCTATTATGCTGATTGTCACCAAGGGTTTGACCCTCCTAGGATGATTTGTGCAGATGTCCGGCAGACAAAGAAACAGAAAATTAAGCAGATTTTCCCTGCAGTTAAGAATCCCCAACATGAATGGCAGGATTTTACTTGGGTGTTTAATGGTTTAAAGCTTCCTCAAGTGATGTCTGTGCCCCCCCCCCCCCAGTCTTCCACTCCTCTTAAGACCTAGGGAACTGGATTCCTCTGAGGATTTTATTAGTTCAGATTCTCCTTTAGAGCAACTCTGTTTTGGAGACCCCAATAACTGTATGATGGAATTCTTTAAGTGGGATTGCTCAAGATGTTCTTCGTGTTTCACTGTTGCAGTCATAACTGTAGGGTGCTCCTGCCGGCAGGCAGCCCGAGGTTGGCCAGAATCCCAAAGTCTGGGTCCGGCGTCGGCTGTACAAGCTAGTACCCTGACTTCAGTACGCTTTGGTACATAGCCCTCAGCCGACGCCATCTTCTCCAGTCTTTCTTGCCGTGCGGTGGAAAGCAGCTCGCAAGTCGTTGGTTGGCTATTTTCGAACAGCGTATTTTGTTGTTGTCGGTCCGAAGTTCTTACTTCTCTTCTCAAAGCTAAGTACCCCGTTGGGGAATCTTTTTCTTGTTCCTCCGATGTCAGAAAAAGTTAATAATTGTATAGCGTGTGGGAAACAAATACCTCATAAAGATTTCCACTCTTACTGTCTACCTTGCTTAGGCCCTGACCACGACGTTTCTTGTTGTCTGTTCTGTGCCAGGTTCAACTCTCGTACTATCAAGCGCAGGTACGATTGGGCTTTAAATTATTTTGGCAGACGCTTCAATTATAGAATGTCGTCGGACACTACCGGAGTTCAAAAGAAGCGCAAAGACAGGCCTCCGAGGTCCAAACAGGACTCGTTGCAGCTGGAGCCAGCGTCCGTTTCGGCTGTCGTCAGTGAGGCGCTTTTGCAGCCCCTGTCGTCCGCCACTTCTGAACCGATGGCCGATACGGACTCCCATGGGGAGCCATCAAGGCCCACTATTTTACCTGCTGCAGGACCTTCGGACGTCGCTCCTTCAGATGGGTCCTGAACCGCTGTGCAGGTATCGGCTTCTGAGGGGATTTTCAGGCCTACTCACCTAACTATTTCAAAGGCAAAGACAAAGACTCCTGTAAAGTCTAAAGTTCCTGCTCAAGCTGCTTCTGAATCCACTCCCAAGACACAAAAGCAGTTATTAAAGATGGCTGAAGATTTGCTTACAATGCTTAGGGGTTCTCACCCCCCCCCCCCTCCTGAGAAAAGGCCTCGACAGGATGTTACTCTGGATTCCTCTGACCAGGCTTCTGTATCTTCTGTTTCTTCCTCAGATCAGGACTATTCCTTTCCTCCTTATGAGGATTCTGATGCTGAGGACTCTCTACCCTCGGCCTCTCCGCCTGAGGATTTCTCTTTTGGGGAAACCTTGCATGAGATGAGGGAACATTTTCATTGGGAAGGACAGGAGTATTCTGCTTCCAAGAAGAGGCTTAGAGAATTTCTTCTTCTTCCTCAACATAGGCCTTTAGCTATCTCTCCTGTTTTGGACATTGTAGATGATGCTTTTTTTGAGGCTAATTTGAATCCTGATTCCATGCCTCCTGCTCCTTCTAAGCCTGATAGATTTTATAGGGTTCCTGACTCTCATTTATTTTTATTTAAAAACCCTTCTGCGGATCCTGAAACTATTTCTCAGGGCTCTAAGGCTGCTAAGGTGGCTACTTCTAAAAATCCTATTCCCTCTGAGAAGGATTCTCGTGCTTTAGACAGGTGGGGAAAAAAGCTATATACTTCTGCTACCCTGTCTGTAAGGGCTTTAAATTGCCAGTTTCATATGTTTAAGTATCAGCAATTTCTTTTGTCTGTTTTAAAGCAAAAGCTTGCTTCCCTTCCTGCTTGTGCAGAGGATAAGGAACTGCAGGATGTCCTGCATGCTACTGAACAAGTGAACAAGCATAGTTTACATTGTGGTTTTGATGCTTTGGATGCTTCTGGCTTCGTGAACAAAGTTTACCTGAACAGGTTAAGGCTAAGTTATTAGATGCCCCTGTTCAACATGATGTTCTTTTTGGATCCAAGGCTGAGGAAGTTATTAAAAAGATGGAAGAAAAGGCAAAATCTATGCAGACTGTAAAAGATTTCTTGCAAGTTCAGCCTCCTAGATTTTCCAGGAATTGGCCCTCTAAAAATTGGTCCTTTCCCACGTCTGACAGGCCTCAAAGGGGAAGGTATAGGCTCTCCAGAGGTCGTGGTCAAGGTCAGGCCTCTTACAGATCTAGACAATGGACTGCTTCTTAACCTAGAAGGGGAGAAGACAGATCCCAATCTCAAAGAAACCAAACTCAATGACTCTCTTGGTTGGGCTACAGGACCCCTTCACCTGGATGCCCCTCTCGGAGGAAAACTGTCTCTTTTTTACAGAAATTGGACTCGTATTACACAGGACAGATGGGTATTGGACGTGATTTTAAAAGGTTACAAATTCCACTTTCACACTTTGCCAAGGGCTCACGGTTGGCCAGATCTGCCAAAACATCAGTGGTCACAGGCCTTAACTCAAGTGGATGCTCTTCTGGCCATGAGAGCCATAGAGCCTGTTCCACTCTCGGAGATGGGAAAAGGTTTTTATTCAAGACTGTTTCTGGTCCCCGGAAAACAAAACTCATGGAGACCTATTCTGGACCTTTCTGTGTTAAACACCTTTTTGGAAATTCCAAAATTCAAGATGCTTACTCTGCAGCAACTAATTCCAATGCTCTCTCAGGACGCCTGGATGGTGACATTGGACTTGAAGGAAGCCTATTTACATATTCCCATCAGGCAAGAAAGCAGGAAATTCCTCAGGTTCAAGGCACTTTCAATTCTCTGTATTGCCCTTTGGTTTATCTACTGCGCCCAGAGTTTTTACCAAGTGCCTGGCACCAGTAGTGGCTTACTGCAGACTTCAGGGGATCCAGATTTACCCCTACTTGGACGACTGCCTTATTCAGGCAGACAGCAAAGATCTTCTGCTTCAACATCTGGACTTTGTTCAACATCTTCTCCTCCTACTGGGATTCTCAGTGAACACAAAAAAGTCACATTTGATCCCTTCTCAACAAATGGTATTCTTGGGAGCCCTCTTAAATACAACCTTACAAAGGGCCTTCCTCAATCCAGAAAAACAAACTCAGCTGGCTTCTACTTTCAGCACCTTAGCAACTCTATCTCAGCTCACTGCAAGGAAATTCCTGCAGGCTCTGGGCTACATGGCTTCCTGCATTCTGTTGATTCCAAACGCAAGGCTTCACATGAGAAAGCTTCAATGGTATCTGAAAAGCGTATGGTCACAGCATTATCACAATCTGGATATTCTGGTTCCTCTGATCCCCTGCCTTCAGAGGGAGTTCCTCTGGTGGTCCAGGGTATGCACTTTAAACGAAGGAAAGCCTTTTCGTCTTCCTCAACCTACTCAAATCCTAACCACGGACGCCTCGGATTATGCTTGGGGAGCACACTTTCTAGACAATTGCCAGCAGGGAACCTGGACAAAGGACCATCTTCACTGGCACATCAATCTGAAGGAAATGTTGGCAGTTCAAAATGCCCTTCTAGCCTTCAAGAACCTTTTGCAACCAGGGCCTCTGCTAATTCGTACAGACAACACCATGGTCATGTGGTACATCAACAAGCAGGGGGGTTCTCATTCATACCCCCTTTGCAGACTAGCTATGACTTTATGGGACACAGCTCTAAATTTGAATCTACATCTCCAGGCTCAATTCATTCCAGGGAAACAGAATCTCTAGGCAGACAGCCTGAGCAGAAACATTTCAGATCCTCACTAATGGATGCTAGACACCAACTTATTCAACAGGATTACTGCAGTTTGGGGATGTCCCCAGATAGATCAATCATCAGCTGCCTCGCTTTTGCACCAGGGCCTTCCACAAAACAGCTTGGAGAGTGGATGCCCTGTCCTTCAGCTGGAGAAGTCTTTCAGGATATGCCTTCCCTCCTCTTCCTCTACTACCTCTGGTATTACTGAAGATAAAACAGGACAAGCCCAAGTTCCTCATCCTGATTGCTCCAAATTGGCCTCAACAGTTTTGGTATCCAACTTTAAAGCACCTGTTCTTGGGGCCTCCTTGGATTCTCCCTCTGAACCCTTCGCTTCTGTCCCAGCATCAGGGTCAGTTACTACATCCCAATCTCAAGACCCTTTGCCTGGCAGCTTGGCTCTTCAAAGGAATTTGTTTTCCTCTAGTCTTCCCAAACAAGTTTTGGATGTTCTTCTGGAAGCTAGACGGCCTAGCACTAGGAAATCCTATGCCTCTAAATGGAAGAGGTTTTGTATTTGGATGCAGGACCGAGGTTCGGATCCTCTGGTTCCTGATCTCTCTTCTATTTTGCTTTACCTTTCGGAACTTTTATCTAAAGGGCTTTCCTTTTCTTCCATTAAGATTCATGCTTCTGCTATTTCTGCGCATTTCAGTTCTGATCCTCCTGTTTTTTCTCATCCTTTGGTGAAGCAATTCTTGAGAGGGGCTAAAATTTGCGGCCTCCCAGGACCCCTCCTGTCCCTGCCTGGGATCTTAATTATGTTTTAGAAAAACTTACTTTGCCTCCTTTTGAGCCTGCTGCATCTTCAGATATTAAGTTTTTATCTTGGAAGACTGTTCTTTTATTAGCATTGACCTCTGCCAGAAGGGTCTGAGTTGCAAGCTCTCATGGCTGTGGAACCATACCTTATTTTCCATCAGGACAGAGTATCCTTGAGGACCAATCCTACTTTCATGCCTAAGGTGATTTGAAAGTGGCTTTAAATCAGACAATTCACCTTCCTACTTTCTTTCCAAATCCTCAAAATAAAGGGAAAGGATTTTGCATTCATTAGATGTGCACAGACAGTTACGATTTTACCTGGACAAGACTAAAGAGTTCAGAAAGTCTAATCAATTGTTTGTTTCTTTTGCTTCCAGTTCTCTTGGAAAACCTATTTCTAAACAAACTATTTCCAAATGGATTGCTTATGGAATCAGATTTTGTTACACTCATCATGGGAAACAGTTTCCAGGTACCATTAGAAGTCATTCTACTAGAGCAGCTGCCACTTCTACAGCTTTCCTCAGAGGAGTCCCTACCAAGGATATCTTGGAAGCTGCCACTTGGAGTTCTGTGCATACTTTTCCAAGCACTACAATCTCCTCTGTTTTCTAAGACCAGGGCAGGCTTTGCCTCTGCTGTTTTGCAGGGTATTCTTGCCTCCCTTCTTCTATCTAAAGCCTCCTCCCTTTTAGACTGCTTTGGGATTCCACCCTACAGTTATGACTGCAACAGTGAAACACGAAGAACATAGTACAGTTGTGTACACCTACCATAAATGTAGATGTTAGAGTGTCTTCACTGTTGCAGTCGGGTTTCCTCCCTCCTATCCCCTCTTTTTTCCTTTTCCTTTTTGTGGTGTATTTGTGTTTCCTTGTTGGATTCATTTTTGTTTTGTTGGGGACTTCTGACATCTAGGGCAAGAAAGGCTGGAGAAGATGGCGTCGGCTGAGGGCTATGTACCAAAGCATACTGACGTCAGGGTACTAGCTTGTACAGCCGACGCCGGACCCAGACTTTGGGATTCTGGCCGACCTCGGGCTGCCTGCCGGCAAGAGCACCCTACAGTTATGACTGCAACAGTGAAGACACTCGAACATCTACATTTATGGTAGGTGTACACAACTGTACTTTTCTGATATCCAGAAAAAGTATTGCGAGCTTCTTCAGATGGAGTCTCCCAAACCTCTTTCTGTTCCCCCTTTTCTTGCTGGCCTCCAGGATACCTTTTCATCAGATTCTATGACCCCGGATTCTCAGCCCACAGCTCCCAAGAAATCTGACAGATTTTACAAGGTGCCTAATGAATGTAAATGGGTTTATAAATGCTCTTTTGCTGATCCTTGCTTTGTCGGTCTCTTCTGACAAGCCCTCAAAGCTGTTGCCCTTTACCGAGCTGCTTCCTTCAGACAAGGATAGTAGGGCCGTGGAGAGGCTGGGCAAAAAAGATTTTTATTGCTGCTTTATCTATCTTTTTAGGGCTATCAAGTACCAGACTCGTGACTAGATATGTTTTGTGTCTCCATTCGGTTTCTTAGGTAATCTTTGATCTTCCTGGCTCTGAAGAGAAGGCTTCTGCCCGGTCCAAGTTGGGTTGCACCTCTCAAGTTGCCCACCATTCTATTAAGTACAGTTATGATGTAGCTGATGCTTCCTCCAGAGCTGCTGCATTCGGCTCTATTATGAGGCATTACTCTGGGTTGGGAGTGCCTTCTGTGTGGAGTCTGCATGTCCTCCCCGCGGTCGAGTGGGCGTTCGAAAAACATGTGTTGAATGGGCTTGCCTTCGTTGAAGGTTGGGCGTCGGGTTGGCAACTCGACACCATAAAAAACAACTGCCAATCATTAGCGGACCGGAGTTCCACTGTGGCGACCCCTAACGGAGAAAAGCCAGAAGACAAACAACTCTTTGCTTTTTCTTCTGGCTCTGCCTGATGACATTAAGGCCAAATTGCTGGATGCTGTTTTGGATAACAAAAATCTTTTTGGTGGTAGTGCTGCTGAAGATGTTCTTAGTGTTTCACTGTTTTAGTCATTACATTTAGGTTCTCTGCTTGCAGTAGCCCTCAAATGTTCTCTGCTTGCAGTAGCCCTCAAATGTTCTCTGCTTGCAGTAGCCCTCGGTCGGCCTGATGTCTTGGGTCCCCTCAGTCGGCCTGATGTCTTGGGTCCTACATTGGTTGCTGTCTCTTCTGTGACGTCAGGTCGTCACGGGTATAAAACATGCAGACGACGTCATTACATCAGTCTTTCTTGCTGTGCGGTGCCCGAAGAAGAAGCAGTTCGCAAGTGCCAGTCGGCCGACTCCTGAAAATTTTCGTTTTCATGTTTCAGAACCGAAGTCTTCAACGAAAAGCTAAGTACCCCAGTGGAGAAACTTTTTCTTGCTCTAAACCGATGTTAGTAAAAGTAAATCACATTTCTTGTGGAGAGTTTCATTCGTACTCTATTCCTTGCCTAGGCCCTGACCGTACCTCACTGTCGTTTTGTGCCTTATTTAAACCACAAACTACCTATCGTGGGTATATTAGCGCTTCTAAATTTTTTTGGTGCTCTATTCAATTATCCTGATATGTCTTCGGTAAGCCATCCGACTACCGGCATTCTGAAAAAACGCAAAGATAAAGACAGGCCTCCCAGTTCGCCGGTACTCAGTGAGGTGCTTTTTGCAGCCCCTGATGCCCGTTACTTCAGATTCGCAGGCCTCTACTGAGACCCATTCAGAGTCTGGTATGCTGCGAGATGCTTCAACTGTGGAACCTGCAGATGTCTCTACTTTGGATGGGTCTGGAGCCGCTGTGCAGGCACAGGCTTCTGAGGGTGTATTCAGGCCTACTGACTTGCATATTAAACCGGCGCCATCTTCTTCAAGGCCTAAAACTCGAACCATGCCTAGAAAACTGACGCCCAGACCGCATGGTCAGGCGCCTCTGCCTAAAGAACAAATTATAAGAATGACTGAAGACCTTATTACTTAAATCAGGGGAAGCCAACCCTCCCCCTCTAAGAGACCTAGGACCGAATTTGCTTATGATAATTTTAACCAGGATTCTGAAATTTGTTTCCTCTGATGACCAGGATTTACCCTTATCTACCCTTGAGGACTCTGATGCTGAGGACTGTATTCCCTCCGTTCCCCCCCCCCCAGAGGATTTTCCGCTTGGTGAAACCTTGCATACTCTCAGGGAGCTTTTTCATTGGGAAAGTCAGGATTTCTCTTATTTTAAAAAGAGGCTTAGGGATTTCTTACTCCTGTCCCATCACAGGCCTTTAGCTATACCTCCTGTACTGGACATTGATGATGCCTTTTCGGAATCTAGCATGGCCCCTGACTCTCTACCTCCTGCTTCCAAAAAAACTGATAGATATTAGAGTTCCTGACTCTCACAAGTTTATTTTCAAAAATCCTACTGCGGATCCTGAAACCATTTCACAGGGACCCAAGGGCATTAAAGCTACTACTGCCAAAAATCCTACCCCCTCTGCTAGAGACTCCAGGGCGCTGGATAGATGGGGTAAGAAGGCATACACTTTTGCAACTTTGACCAATAGGGCCTTGAATTGCCAGTTTCATATGGTATCAGCTGTATATTATTGGATTGCTTAAACAGAAAGTGATGTTGATTCCTGATTGCGCTGAAAATAAGGATTTACAGGATTTTATGCATTCTGCTGATCAAGTTGGTAAACCTACATTGCTATGTAGTTTTGATTCACTAGAGGCATCTTGCAGGGCTGCGGTAACTGGGTCTGTACTTAGAAGGCATGCTTGGCTTAAGGAGCAATCCTTGCCAGATCATGTTAAAGCAAAATTACTGGATGCTCCCTTAAATCAGGGCCACCTGTTCTGCAACAAGGCAGAAGTTCTTAAAAATATGGAGGAAAAAGCTAAATCTATGCAAACTGTTAGACTTTTTACAAGTACAACCTCCAAGATTTAGTAGGCATTGGCCTTCTAAGAACTAGTCCTTTCCTGCCTCTTCGAGACCTTCAGTCCAAACCCAGGTCCAGCAGAGCACCCAGGCTTCAGTCCCAGGGGACGCACAGGACTTGTCTCTGTCTCTCTGTCTCTCTGTGTCTCTCTCTCTGTCTACTGCACACAGGGTATTCACAAAGTGCCCGGCTCCAGTCATTGCATTTCGTAGGCAAAGAAATATTCAAATATACCGATACCTGGACGATTGTCTAATTCAGGCAGAAAACCAGGACATACGTTTGAATCATCTGGCTTTTGTACAGAGGGTGCTAACTTGTCTGGGGTACACCATAAACAAAAATAAATCACACCTGGTACCCTGTCATCAAATTACTTCTGTGGTGGTGCAGCGGTAGCGTTGTTGCCTCAGAGCAAGAGGTTCTCCTGTTAGATTCTCGGCTGGAGTGCCTTCTGTGTGCAGTCTGCATGTCCAGCCTGCGGTTGGGTGGGCGTTCGAAAGACTTGCGTAAATGGGCATGCCTAGGTTGAATGCCGAGCTGCCACCTCGGCGTTCGTGAAAATCTACTGCCAGTCATTAGTGGACCGGAGTTCCACTGTGACAACCCCTAACCAGGAAAAGCCGAAAGACAACAACCCTGTCATCAAATTGTATTCCTGGGAACCAGCTTGAGTGCAACTTCACAGATGGCTTTCCTCACGCCAGAGAAACAAATTCACTTGACAACCTACTTCAAGCAAGTGGTCACAAAAACCCTGCTATCTGCAAGGCAAATACTACAAGCCTTGTGGTTCATGGCCTCCTGCATTCTTTTACTTCTGTATGCAAATCTGCATATTAGGAAACTACAGTGGTATCTAAAAAGCCTATGGTGTCAACATTCTCAGGATCTAGAAGCAATGATTCCTATCATTCCTTGTCTACACCTAGAGTTCCTTTGGTGGTCAGAGGCCTGCCACGAAAACAAGGGACTACCATTCACACTACCCCCTGCCGCCCAAACCCTAACAGACGCATCAGACTATGCATGGGGGGTGCACCTGGCAGGGAAGTGCATTCAGGGCAAATGGAACCCATTTCAAATGCAACTTCACATCAATCCTAAAGAAATGTTACCTGTACAGAATGCTCGGACAGCCTTCAAGGACCACATTCTTGCAGGACAATTAATGGTAAAGACTGACAACACCACTGTTATGTGGTACATAAACCAGCAGGGGGGGTACACATTCTTACCCCCTCTGCAGACTAGCCATGGCATTGTGGAACACTGCCTTGAGCTACTAAGTACATCTACAAGTTCAGTTCCTGCCAGGAAAACTAAATGCACTGGCAGATGGACTAAGCAGAACCCTCATGGACCCACACGAGTGGAAACTGGAACCAAGGATTTTCAACATGTTGACAAGCAAGTGGGGAAGTCCAGATGTAGACATGTTTGCCCCCCCCCCCCCAGAACTATCAATTGGAAAAATTTTATGCAAGGACTTCCCACACACAAGCTTGGAAAGTGGATGCTCTGTCCTTCAGCTGGAAAAAACAGTTTGCCTTTCCTCTTCTGCCTCTGCTCTCCAAAGTGCTACTAAAGATCAAACAAGACAAACCAAGGATGATTTTGATTTCACTAGCCTGGCCACAACAACACCGGTACCTCCTCCTGCACAGTGTCACTGTTGGCCCTATGGCACCTGCCTCAGACCCCTACCCTGCTGTCTCAGCAGGAGAACCAGATTATGCACCCTCAGCTTCAAACACTGAACCTAGCAGCCTGGCTAATTACCTAAGCTCACCTTTACCATCCCTCAGTAAACCAGTGATGGGCCTCATTTTAGAGGCAAGGAGGCCTAGTACTAGAACATCTTGTGCTGAAAAATGGAAAAGATTCTGTGCCTGGAACCAGTCTCAAGGGATGAGCACAGCAATGCCCAATTTACCTCGGATTTTACAATACTTAACCGAGATGCTTCACAAGGGCCTGTCTTTTTTTTCCTCAATAAAAATTCACACCTCAGCCATTTCAGCTCATTATAACACAGAACCTCTCCTCTTCTCTCTCCCACTGCTCAAGCAGTTCCTCGGAGGGGCCAAAAATTTAAGACCACCCAGGAGAGCTCCAAATCCAGCCTGGGACCTTAACTTTGTATTGGAGAAACTCACCCTTCCTCCTTTAGAGCCAGCTGCTACTGCAGATTTAAAATTCCTTTTTTGGAAAACAGCTTCCCTTTTAGCCATCACTTCAGCAAGAAGGGTATCTGAATTACAGGCCCTTATGGCAGTGGAGCCTTTCATCATCTTTCATGTGGACAGGGTGTCCCTTAGGACCAGTCC